>NC_056741.1:155441116-155648616 GCF_019279795.1 Protopterus annectens
CCCTTCGTGTTGGCCTGGACTTCAGAGAAGTAGATACCAAACAGGAGAGGACTCAGGACCAAACCCTGTGGGACTCCACTTGTGACTAGTCGGCAGTCTGACTTGGAGTCAGCTACTTTCACACTGTGAATATATATATTTACAGAAAGATAGAGAGCATTTCCCTGTAAAATAGCTAGACAGTTACATGACTTTATCTTATTGTTCTATATAGAATGTTTGTTTGTTTTGATAACTTGGAATGTACAGTTGACTCAATCCAGTTTTTGTTGACATCTAGGAGTAAATGTTTCTAAGGAAAATACATAGTTACAGTTAACTTTCTAAGGAATGCTTAAGTCCCTAGAATAACTTTCTTGGCTGAGGCATGACTTTAACAGACTATGACATCAATAAAGCCATGTTTCCTACGTTCTGGTTTGAATTCAGCACTTGGTATTTATTGGCATTGAGATGAACAGAAATAACAATGACCTTCCTCACCTAGAGCATAGATGGTTAAATGTCACTTACAATGATGCATTTAACAGTCTCAGTAACTCTCACTCTCTCTGCCTTCTAATCTTACCTTTCTTCCAAAACCTTTGATTTGGTGGGTTTAGATGCTTGTCTTGAACCTATACCTTCAGCCAGATCTTCAAGGCTGCAAATATATCAGAGTTTCGGTCACACAGCCATTCTTGAAGTCTGTTAGTTTAGCAACAGACTCTATGAAGAAAACTAAGGGACAAAAATATTAATTCTTTATTGACATTATATAGTGTCTGATTTTTTTTTTTTGTGAAATAGTCCATAATGTTGATTTAGATGTAGGCATTCAATTTGGTGGAACAGAGGTTTTGGCCAAAGATAATCAGGGTTTGACTAGCAATCCATGAGTCAGTTGTGCCTGTTGGGGGTGGGGAGAAGCAGGGCTGAATGATCAAGTGTAGCTTGTCTATTATGAGGGAAGGAGTCGGTGGAAATCTCATGATAGGAATGTTACTGCAACCTGGAGAAAGGTCTGGTACTATGGTGTCACACACACACTCTCGGAGGTGCAGTCCAGCAAAGCACCACATGCACTGTAGCAGTGCATAGTCAGAGTGCATAGGAGAGCTCTCAAGAGCAACTCAGCATTGCCAGACACTGTATGCACTATAGTTGTGCATATTCAGAGTGCAGAGGAGAGCACTCAGGAGCAGCTCAGCATTGCCAGGTACTGAATGCACTGTAACTGTGCATAGTCAGGGTGTAGAGGAGAGCACTCAGGAGCAGCTCAGCATTTCCAGGCACTACACTGCACTGCACTGTATGGTAGCTGTATGTAGTCAGATTACACTCAAGAGTAGTCAGGGTGCAGAGGAGAGCACTCAGTTGCAGCTTAGCATTGCCAGACACTGCACTACTTTGTAGCTGTATGTAGTCAGAGTGCACTCAAGAGCAGCTCAGCATTGCCAGGTTCTGTATAGACTGTAGCTGTGCACACTAAGAGTGCAGAGGAGAGCTCTCAAGAGCAGCTCAGCATTGTCAGGCACTGCACAGCACTGCACTGTAGCTGTATATAGTTAGCGTGCAGTCTAGGGCAGCTCAGCACTGCCAGGCACTGTATGGACTTTAGATGTGCATACTCAGAGTACAGAGGAGAGCACTCAAGAGCAGTTCAGCTTTGCAAGACACTGCACTGTACCTGTATGCAGTCAAAGTGCACTCAAGAGCAGCTCAACATTGCCAGGCTCTGTATAGACTGTAGCGGTGCGCAGTAAGAGTGCAGAGGAGAGCTGTCAAGAGCAGCTCAGGATTGTCAGGCACTGCACTGCATTGCACTGCACTGTAGCTGTATATAGTTAGAGTGCAGTCTAGGGCAGCTCAGCACTGCCAGGCACTGTATGGACTTTAGCTGTGCATACTCAGAGTACAGAGGAGAGCACTCAAGAGCAGTTCAGCATTGCAAGGCACTGCACTGTACCTGTATGTAGTCAGAGTGCACTCAAGAGCAGCACTGCACTGTACCTGCTGGTCATTTGGGAAAGTATGTTAAGGTTATCAAAAAAATCAGCTAGCTTCACATAGGATGATGGATATGATCCTTAGTTTTGAACTCTGCATCCCGGTGTGGGTAGAAATTAATAGGTTTGATAGGAAAAGTGCTAAAAAGCTGAGGGAGGGTAAGAAATAGGGGCCAAAGTATTGTTTAAAAGGAAAAACACATGACTAGATACTAGTATAGTGTTTAGGGCTGGATTGCATACAGCATGCATAGTTAACTGTAATAATTTGGGGAATCCATATTGAATGGAGCAATCTATTACTGAAAAGATTAACATAAGTATTTTGTTGCACTTCTCCTGCTAATTGTGACTGCATTATAGCAATTTATTTATTTTTATTATTTAATTTATATTTGTTTACAGGGAACGTCCAACTGGGTAATACCCATTTTCAGCGGAGGCCCAGGGAGAAATGCTCGATTTGCTTACATTGCGTTATACTAAGTTCCAGTCAGACACAGAGTAGTCATATTTCTATTTACATTTATACACAAACTATAGTTACATTTCTATTTATACTTATACACAAACAGTAGTTACATTTCTATTTCTATTTATACACAAACAGTAGTTATATTTATACATATACATTCTAAGATTTTACAGAGGTGAAAGTTACCAAAAAGAAAGCACACTTGCAATTCAATGGGTTCTACAGGCCGCAGTTATGTACAAAAATTGTTTTGTCATTTCAGTAAGAGGTTGAGAATATTATGTTTAAGCAGAGTATTTGGATAGTATTGTACAGTGAAAAAGGTTTAACCCTGTCATGAGCATGTACAGGGCCAGGATTGGTTAAGATGTTGTTTAAGCAGTAGTTTAAAACTATTGAGTTTGTCAGAGAGGTTTATTTGCATGGGAATACTATTTCAGAGTTTAACAACTTTAACAACAGAGTAGAGTGAGCCTCCAGCAACATTGTAAGTAATAGGAATTTGTTACTAGAATTCACGTCCCTTGCTGGACAGTAGTACATAAGTTATGTAGTGCGGGGCATCTTTCTGTATGATGAATGAGTTTGTGTGATGTAGTCAGTTCAGAATATTTATTTATTTATTTATTTATTTAGCATTTGTTGACAGGGGTAGTCTGTCTGAGCTAGTGCCCTTTTTCAGTGGAGGCCTGGGGACAAAAGCTTCACAGTACAATTAAGCAAACATTAAAGAAATTGACTTAATATACAAGAACAATACAATACAAATTGCAGGATTGTAGTACAGGACAAAAAATAAACAACGGAGTAAATGAGCAGCTGTTCTTTTATGTACAAGTTAAAAAATCAGTAAGAAATACATTTAGTATAAGATATTTAACTTGAGGCAGGTAGTGTCAATAAGCTAGCAAAAAGAATACCATAAGGATAGTCCTCCATGGAGAAGTGTGCTTTTCAAATGCTTATGTTTTGCAGCAATGGTGTGTGAGGATGTCAATTATGAGGCAGTTGCAGGTGGGATATAGGCATTGTGTTACCAGACGTTAGGAAGCGAAGAGAGTGATTAGAAGTAGGTGACTGTTAATTAATTTGTTAGGTGGTTATTGTAAGAGGGGGTAAAGAGCGGAAAGGAGGAATAGGAAAGGAGAGGAAAGAAAGTAATGTGGGAACGAGGGAAGAGATCAGGTGGGATGATTGCAGAGACAAGACCAGGTGCTGTTTCATCATTTTTAAGAGTTTCCTTGAATTCACAGTCATAGGAAATGTTTCTATGGGTCAGAGGGAGCTTGTTCCATGATAGAGAGGGAAGGTAGCTATAGAGATTCTGTCCAATAGATTTTCTAGGCTTGTGAATCCATAAGAGACATTGATCAGAGTTTCTGAGGGATTGAAGGGGGGTGTAGAGAGAGACAAGAGAGGATAAGTTAGGGCAGAAGGAGGGATTGTTCAGGATAGAATGGATGATGAGAAGTTCTGTAAATAAGAGTTGATTGGGAAGGCAAGCTAGTTGATTGTCAAGAGCTTGACAGTGGTGTGATTTTAAGTGCAGATTATTTGCAAACCTTTCTACTTTGTTGTAGGTAATTTTGAGTTTGGAGAGTAGAGAGGACTGTAGGTTAGTTAAGATTTGTGAGCAGTAGAATAGGTGAGGGATAACATAAGCTTGGGCTAGTGAAATTCTAGAGGTGTGTGTGAGGAATCATTTATTTCTGTACAGAAGACCAAGCTTTTGGTGGGTTTTCTTCATACAGTGATGTACATGGAGGTCAATTTTAAGTTGGTCATCTATGATTGCTCCAAGGAGTTTGATGTGGGTATCAGCTGTTATAGTGTTGTTGTTAAGGGAAGAGATGGTTAAGGAGGATTTAATATGGTAGAGGGATTTGGGGAGGAAGAGAAGAAGTTTAGTCTTTTTAGAGTTAAGTATGAGTTGGTTGTCAGAAAGCCATTTTTCAGTGAGGTTTAAAGATTTTTGTGCCAGGGTAAGCAGGTCAGAGGGTTTATTAGCAGTAGAGATGATTGAGGAGTCATCTGCATACTTTATGAGGGATGACTGAGAACAGGAAGAGTGAAGTGGAATATGTTAGGTAGTTGTGCAGTTCAAGCCAGTTTAATTGCTTTAGGCTAAGACAATGGTGAGTCCTACAAGGGAGATTAGTGGCAAATTTAGTTATTTTACTGTAGCAAGACGGAAGTTTCTTTCTTTGAATATTGTTTATATTTGTTAGGGTAGGAGCGGCATGTAAGAGAGTTGGCAGTAAGAAGGTCATGGCTAGAACTTTTCTTGCAGTATCTGTGAGGAAGCCATTAGTCCTTTAAAGGGAGCCTAGTTTCTGGTGTGTACATTTTATGGTGTGCAGTATATGGTGGTCATATTTGAGACTGTCATCATTGTAACTCCCAGAAGTTTACTGTGATTTACAGTTTCAATGACAGTATTACTTGTTAACTTCATGGTAAAAGATTGTGTGACGATTGGGGAGAGCTGGGCGAAGGCTGCCAGTCTAGTCAAATAGAATTTGATATATAATTCTATCAACTGTATAAATAAATATAAAATACAGGCTTGTGTTTTTAAATGAAAGAAAAACACTGTAAAATGTGAACTTCAGGATTGTTATAACATTGCCCCCTTGCTGTAAAGAAAAACTATGTCAAGCCGTTCAAATTTGTCTTTTGAAATTGAAATGATTTTATGATATTCATTGATCTTTAAAGTTGGTTCCAGTCAGGCTGGCTGAAGGCATTCTGTCTATTGTGTTAACTAAGGACTAATTGCTAGAGTGTATATGTGAAATGCCTTTTAGTGTTGTATTCTCCTGTTCAGGTGTTAGCTTGCTAAATAATGTAAATGGAGTTTCTATTAGCCTGGAAACTCAGAGCAGGTGTCAATATGATGCAATATGAATACTGGGAAAACCTAAGTGTCAAAAATGATGTAATCTGGGGAGGACCCAGAGACATGCTTGTTAGTGATGTTATAAACTGTGTCTCAGAGAGAGATATAGAGCATTTTGATCTTGATATCCAACTTACCAGCACTCTGCTTATGCTCTTTATGTATCTAAGTAGCATTGTAGCACTGTGTTTTCTCTTAAGATTAGCTAAAGATTAGAAAGTTAGATTAAGTATTTTTCTGTGTAATCAGATCTTTCCTACGATATTGTTGTAAGAGTTTGTGTGATCTCTGAACTCTTAGATATCTCTGTGGTGTATTAGTTTTGTCTTGTGTTTTAATTATTTATTATTAAATATTTTTAAAACCATCTACCTGTGGCTGGTTTGTGTAGAGATAAGCACTACAGTACACTGCATATTTATATAGAGTTTATTGTAATAGGCCACTCTGATAAGCCTTAGACTGTATAGTCACATTACCATTGGATAATAATATTGCACAGTAATAATTGGACACCCTTTTAAGGGCCTTTTAGTAACTGATATTATTAACTGGGTGGTGGCAGTAATTACTACTGTATAGTCTGGGTAAAGGGGCACAGCTGGAGAATCTGTGTCAGCCTTTCCCAGGAGTGTCTGTGAAGTTGTATAAATACTTATCTCAATGTTTGTGTGTGTGTGTGTGTGTGTGTGTGTGTGTGTGTGTGTGTGTGTGTGTGTGTGTGTGTTGTGTCAGCTACTTGGCAGGGACACGAAGCACTGGTTGGACAGAGAGGGTACTAGAGGTTCTAGTTTGCCCATTTAGGCTGAGACCTGGACCCTATAGCTGTGTTAGTGGGGAGTCGTATTGGGGACCTGGTGAGCAAGGGAGCAGCCAGCCCCAGACTGACCGTGATCTCTGTGTGCACTTAAGGGAAGTTTTATTTTACTGTGTGTATTAGTTATCCTTGTCTCTTCTATGAGATGACCTCCCTGGTGTTAGTGGTGAGGATTGAGGCTCCTTGATTGCTGGGCCAGGGCACAGTTGTCATAGATTGCTTTTGATTTTGGCAACTTTTTGAGGTGAAAAGCATTAACTTAGTTTTCTTGGGGTTGAGTAGTAGGTTTGATTCTTTGAACCTGGTCTCTACAGAGAAGAAAGATTTGGGGGTAATTTCTTGGAGCTTATTTATTGTTGAGGACACACATATTAATGTTGAGTCATCTGCATACTGAACTAAACTAGCATGGTGAGAGGAGGTGTGGATTTCATCAATAAATATATTAAATAGTAGAGGACTCAGGACAGAGCCCTGAGGGATATGTGTAGTAACTGGTTGAAAGGATGAGTAGGTTTGCTGCCATTTAATGGCTTATTGCCTTCCAGATAAGTAACTAAGGAACCACAACAAGGAATATTGTGAAAGTTCTATTGAGAAGAGTTAACAAACAGTCTAAGAATGTGGTAGATACAAGCAGACCATCATTTCTATGTTGTTTTGTTATACTGGTAAAATGTAGTAGAACAGTAGTGGTGCTGTGTTGGGGCCTAAAGCCATGCTGTGTCTGACAGCAGGTTATTTGAAGTTAGGTATTACATCAGCTGTATATGGATGCATTTCTCTAATATTTTGGAGAGGGGAGAGAGAATTGCTATTGGTCTGTAGTTATTAAACTCTGTAGATATACCACCTTCGCACAGTGATATGATATAGGATTTCTTCCACAGTGATGGGATGTATCTTTCTGCTATGAACCTATTAATTAGTATGGAGACAAGGAAGGCTATGACTTCTGCAGCCATTTTTAGGTAGTCTGATGCTAGTTGGTTTACAGCTACAGAAGTAGTTTTTAGTTTACGCTCCGTACTTCCTTATGAGTGGGGTTGGTACTGGACTACAATTGAAAATCTGTGGGTGGTTTTGATTGGACAGGAGTAGAGTGAGGGGGACAGATGTGTTACTGTCTAAGAGAGATAATATTGATTATATAAAGTAGGAATTAATCTGTGTGTGGGGATAGAGTCTGTTGAATTATCTGTTTTTGGAGAGGGAATAGTGGTCTTGCCAAGGTGGAGTACTAGCAATGACCAAAAAAGCTTTGGGTTGTTTATATGTTTGTTTTGTAGGTCAATATAATATGTTTGTTTATCCTGTCTGACACGGAGTTTTGCAAGATTTCTAAGATGTTTAAATTGCTTACGTTTCTTAAGTAATTTGCTGATTTTTCTGCACTTCATATAAAAACTGTACTGTTTACTGTTGCTTTAAGTAGTTAATTGCACTGTATTGCATTGTATCTGATGGTTGCAGGGCTATTGTACCTTGTTTGTGTGGTGTTGTTACACATTGGTGGGCTCCAAACCAGCCATTCGACATTAAGAAGTTTTTTTTCTGCACTCTTGTGGCAGAAGTGTGCTGATCTAACCTGTCAGAGTTGGAGATTGCTGGCGGAAGGCTTATTGTGTGCTTTCTTGATTGGTAGTTAGCTTAAACCTTGTTCCTCTTTGCTTGTATTTAAGCCTTTCTTTTGCAAGGTGCTGCTATGCACAAAGAGGCAGTTGGCAGTGTCCTGTATAGACAGAAAAGTCTTGAGCATTTTCCCTAAATAACTTCAGTGAAACCCTTCCAAGCTTTTCTGTTACTCTAGGAGCAACTCAATTGTGGACTGGGCAGGGGTTCCTTTATTGCTCAACCTTAGCCTATGCAAAGTATAGGTCCCTCTTATAGTCTCTGAGCTACCAGCACAGTCCTGTCAAATTAACCCATTCGCTTCCCTAATAAAACATTTATTAAGAACCTGCTATAATGGATGGGCAGTTTCTCATCATCTCTCTGGTTACCCTAACAGACATGGAAATCCTGAAACACTGTATCAATTGTACCATGTATATAGACAATCACTTACTCCTGAAATAAATACTTTATTGATAGATGCAGTTACACTATGAAATTTGAGGCAAGCCACTTACATATGGACAAATCAAGTGCCAAACAGGTTTGCATCATGCACATATCACTTCTCACACTAAATAATGGCACAATACATGAACCCACATATGAGGAGGTACTTACTAGTAACTTACCAAAAGACCAGAGGCCTCTCAAACGTTGACTTCAGAAACCCCTTACACACACAGCAATTCAAAAAACAATCATGACACATAATAACACCTATATCAATGTCTCAAAAAATAAGCCCACTTGGTGCAACACCACAACACCTGATGTACTAGTCATAAGAGACTCCATAGTGAGAAAAAACACAGATGTTCCCATTACAAGGCTGGATAAGGAGTGGGTTATATTTAGCTGCCTGTCAGGTGTCAGGACCCATCAAGTCACTTAAGCACTGAAGTCACTCAACCACAGGTACCACTATAAATTCATCATAGTCCATGTGGGGGTGAATGACTTGAGATGCAGCTCTCTGGATTATATGAAGAGAGACATGACTGAGCTCTCAGATTATGTGTCCCAGGCAGGTATAAGCCAAGCATCAAGCAGCATCTTAACATCTCCAAGGATGATGCCACTGTACAAACAAAAAATGATGGACTTTAACAATTAGCTTAGCTTTTGGTATAGGTCCAAGGAGATCCAACCTGTCAGCCTGAGAAGACATGGTTGAAAGGCCACACCGCTTTGCCAGAGGCGGTCTTCACCTGTCCCCTCTAGGCTTTTGGATACTGATAAAGGCATTAGCCACCACTACTGTGCTTTTTCTAGGCAGTGTCAAAATCACCAGCCTCCTGGTGTAACAAAATCCTCTCTAGATAAACTAAAGGTACTGCTTCTTAATGCTAGGAGTCTAAACAAGAAACTGTGTTCCCTGGAAGCACTCCTCACCAGTCACAGAGCCATGGTTCAAAGCTGCGGAAAACATCCCAGCTGTAAAGGGCTATAATGCCTTCCATACATTCAGACCACAAATTGAGCATGAAAGAACCAAAGGAGGAGGTGTATCCATCTTTTTAAGGATAAGTACACCTCAAGACTGGTCAAACAGTATGACTCTCTCAAGTTACTCCACATCCAATTAGCCATAGGCAAAATCCCCTACCACATCATAGTTAGTTGTAGGTCACTCACCATGAACCAGTAAAAGCATATCAGATGCCTGGACCTGCTGGAGTCACTTAACACACAGCCCAATACCTTATTATCCTACCATTAACTGGGAAACATACACGACCACCAACATACTGACTTTATCAAAACAAATGGTCTAGAACAGCTAGTCAGCACACCTACAAGGGGCACAAATGCCCTCTACCTTGTAGTCACTAACATGGGAGACCATTGCACCCCTGCATGTCATATCCCTCCTGGTAAGACCATAAATCAGTCCATTTTAATGTAATTATAAGGTCTGGTACCCCATCAAGTTCAAAAATGCTTATGAATTCTTTCACGACAAATGACCTCCTACTAAGAGATGGCATAAGATGTTTCAAAGCCCCCTTGAACACAGATAGCATGAACTGTTATGCAGAGGTGCATACTAATGCCCTGAATAGCCACTTAAGCAGTTGTTTAGACTCGGCTGTACCTGGCCAGATTAAAACTAGGTCTTGTTGGGAAAACAACCCACCCTGGTGGATCCCTAGTATAATAGAACAAAAGAAAGACACTAATGGCCAACATCAAGAGGGAACTGGCTCAGCAGAAGAAGAAATCAGTCTCTAGCCCAAACAAACAAATTAGAGATCCTGTCAAGCCCTCCACAGCTCATTACAAATCAAAAATAACTTCCCTAGTTATGGATAATCACAAGGCATTCTTTAGCTATGTCCAAAATCTAAATGGAAATACCCAGGTATGCACTGAACTGGTTGTGGATGGCACCACCCATACTCAACTGGAGGTAATAGCCAAACTGCTAGCTGACAGACTTGGAGCAAACCTCACCCCCTCTAACCACTGGTCACCCCGGAAAATATACCTGACACTGTTCCTCGGCCTATTATCTCAAGAAAGCAGGTTATTTTTGTGCTCTCCAAGGCCAAAAAACATGGCATCAATGGGACCAGACAATATCTCAGGTTGTCTGTTAAACAACGCAAAGCATGGCCTATCAGACTCCCTTGGATGTCCATTTAACCACATCCTGTAGGCTGGCTATGTTCTGGCAGAATGGAGGACAGCAACAGAAATCCCTCTGCACAGAGGGGGCCATGAGCTGACCCTGGAAATTTTAGACCCCTAAGTTTGAATAGCCTTATCTGAAAGGCCATAGAAAGAATCTTTATGGAAAGCATCAGGATATGGAAGATTTCACAATAAAAGAGGGGATGTAGAACAGAGGAATAGTCAAGTAGAATTTAAAAAAAACAGAAGCTGAAGTTATGGAATATTTGTGAAGTGAAGGATTCAGTGTAGGAAGTCTAACACAGGTTATATCACAGCATGATGGAATAACTAGTCCCAACGTAAGGAGAAAGAAGAGGAACATGAGACATCTGAAGAAGAAATCTGGATATGGGAAAGAAAAATAGATTTAATATGGTGCAATATTTATGCAAAGGTGAAAGCAAAACGAGTCAAGGCAAAAACAGCAGCAACAAAAATATTTGAAGATAAATATAGGCAAAGGCATTCAGATATGGAACATTTTACAATACAAAAAATAAAAAAAGAAAGAGGAAAAGTAGAAAAGAGGATTAGTAATGGAGAAGTTAAAGAAATAGAAACTGAGGTTATGGATTACCTACAAAGTGAAGGACTTAGTGTAGAAAATCTAACTCAGATAACAACACAACATGACAGAGCAATGGATACCCAAATTAAGGAGAAACAAGTAGAGTGGGAAGCATCTAATCAGTTGACATATGAAGATACGTTAGAAACTCCCATAGGAAATAAGTACCAATGTTCAGTTGGAGCTATATAGCAAGGGAAAGAACAGGAAACTGTGGCAGTTCTGATACAGTCACTGCCATGGAGTGATAGGCCAGTGAGTTCCCATATGAAAGAGCAATGGATGGCACAGGGTGAAACTGAAGAGAATGTGTCAGAGGAAGATGCACGAGAACTTTCTATAGAATGCCAGCAGGAAATAGAGAAAAAGAACGGCCCTCAATTTAGAAGAAAATGATCTAAGAGAAGAGTTGCTTGATTTAATAGAGATGGATACACATATTAAGATCAATGAAAAAAGTAAACTGCAAAAGGTCAATAAAACCCAAAAAGTTAGAAGTTTGATAAAACAAATGAACACAGTAATTAGGACTGTCCACAGAGATTCATGTGATATACCAGAAGTAAATATGATACATTACTGTGCAGCTAAATTAATAACTGAGAAAGTCCTACCACAAGAACACAGCGTAGTAAGGGAAAGAACGGGGAGAAATCGAATACCATCATGGAAGTATCAAACAGAGAAAACTATAAAACAATTAAGACAAGAAATGTCACTGTTAGAAGAGTATAGAAGAGGGAACAGATCAACAAAAATATTGAAAAAGATAGATGTGATAAAAGGAACGCACAGTATTAGAACAGATCAGGATCTATCATGCACTATCACAAATAATAAACTGAAAATCTCAGCACAGGCAGAAAAACTTAGAAGATACACAGATAAATATAAAGGAAAAGTACAAAATAAACAATTTATTGATGACCCAAAAAAGTTTTATACAGAATTGGAAAACAAGGTAAAAGGAATTGAAAGACCACTAAAAAAAGAAGAAATCAATACATGTTGGAGAAACATTGATGAAGATCATGTGGAACATAACAAAGATGTTAAATAGACAGAAGAATTAAGAAAGAATAAGACGTTCAAATGTACAGGATATGAAATGGGATGAAGCAATGGTCAGAAAGATTGAAACAATGTTAAGAAAAGCCTCTAATTGGAAAACCCCAGGCCGATAACTTCTGGCAAAAAGTATTAACATCTTTGCACAAAGATTTAGCCATGAGTAAGAACTATTTATATGCATACCCCAAACAGATACCAACCTGGCTAAGACTAGGAAAACAATGCTCCTACCTAAGAGCGAACCTGCAAGCTACCCTAAAAACTATAGACCAATAACTTGCCTTCCGATGATGTATAAATTATACAGAGTTTATAGTCATTTAGAAGAAAACTTATGGCAATAGAACAAAAGGGTAATAAAAGAAAGTCATAGGGAACAAAGGATCATTTGTTGTATAATAAAGTCATAGTGGAGAACTGTAAAAAGGGGAAGAATCTAAGTATGGCATGAATAGACTACAAATAACTTTTGACAGTATCCCACATTCATGGATAAAAGAGTGCTTAAAATGTATAAGATACACCTTAATCTGATAAAGTACATCATAGCGACCATGAAACAGTGATAAACCATTTTACAGTTAAGCCATGATAAAGGACAAATTATTGTTCCAGGGATAAAAATTTTATTTATTTATTTTATTTATTTTACATTTGTTAACCGGGCTAGTCTAACTGGATATATTTCCATTTTCAGTAGAGGCCCGGGGAGAAAAGCTCCACATAGAGATAAACACAGTTACACAGTATACAAAAAATGAGCTGAGGTAAAAAGGAGAAAGGAGGTGGGGATAGACAAATATACAGGAAAACATCATAGGATTCAATATTCACATAACATCATAGGATTCATCATTCACACACAAAAAAAATAAATAAAAAATGGAAACTTATTTCACATTATTTTATAGGAAGGTTATAAAAAGAGAGTAAAAGAGAAAAGAGAAATATTCAAAATGAAAAGAGTGAGTAGATCAGAAAAATTTATACTTTCAGTAAAAAGAAATGCACCTAAAGGAGGAGAAGGATATTAGAGAGCTAGCACTTATAAAGTGATGGTAGTAAAGCTTGGACAAGAAAAGAAGGAAGAAGGAGAGGGAGAGGGAGGAGTAGAGGGGATTATTGGGAGATCTAGTCGGGGTTACAGCAGGGACATAACCATTGATTTTTAAGGTAAGTTCTGAGTTTTTGTTTGAACAGAACAGGAGTTGGAATAGAAGTAAGTTCAGTAGGAAGTTGATTCCAGTGTTTACCAATGGCGTTAGAGAAAAGGGAGTCACCAGCAAGGTTGTTGGATTTAGTTAAAGTTACTAGTAGTTTACTGGAGGAACGAAGTGAGTTTAGGTTAAAGTAGGGGGTCAAAAGTTTGGAAAGTGCAGGAGTGTTATTAGGTTGATAGAAAGCTCTTTGGACAAAGGAAAGTTGGGAAAGAAGCAACATATTTTCTAATTCTAGCCAGTGAAGTTGCTGAAGGTTCAGACAGTGGTGAGTTCTAAATTGATTGCCAGTCACAAATCTAGCAATACTATTATATGTGTTAGCCAGTTTAGAGAGATTGTTTTTCTTCAGGTTAGTGTAAATTGGTGAGGCATAGAGAAGAGTTGAAATAAGGTGAGAGTGGGCAAGAGTAGCTTTGGCTGCCGGGGTTAAGAATGTTCTGATTCTGTAGAGGGAGCCCAGTTTTCTGTTTACAGTTTTAATGGTATTATTGATGTGACAATCATAGGTAAGGTTGTTGTCAATCATGACACCTAGCAGTTTGGTAGTGGAGTCAGCTGATATGAGGGTGCCATTAATAGATGAGATAGAGAAATCTAAAGTGGGGGGACCTAGTAGTAGGTTTAAAGAGGAGGAGTTTTGTTTTTAGCATTTAAAAGTAGGCAGCGTTTTAAGAACCATGCTTCTACTGTGTGGAATACATTTTGAGTAATAGTTTGAAGCTCTGGAATGTTTTTAGCTGAGCAAATAAGAGTGGAGTCATCAGCATATTGTATGCATGTAGCTTGGGGAATAGCTGCTTGTAGGTCACTTATAAAAGGGAGAATAGGAGAGGTCCAAGAATAGAGCCTTGTGGGACACCAAGAGAAATTGGGAGGAGAGAGGAGAGTTTGTTATCCCAGAGGACTGCCTGTTTCCTGTTAGTGAGATAGGAAGTAAACCAAAGGATAGCCTTTGGTTCTAAAGCAAGAGATTCTAGGATTTTTATGAGGAGGGGTGGTTAACCATGTCAAAGGCTTTGGACAGGTCAATAAAGAGTGCAGAAGAAAGAATATTATTATTGCGGTTTGTGTTTATGAAGTCAGTAAAGGAAAGAAGAGCAGTGGTAGTACTATGAAAAGGCCTAAAGCCGTGTTGACAGGGAGTTAGAATGTTATTTTTAGTTAAGTAATTCATTAGTTGGTAGTGAACACATTTTTCCATGATTTTGCTAGGGGAGACAAGAGTGCTATAGGCCTGTAATTAGAGTATTCACTGGAGTTACCTCCTTTATGTAGGGGTATAATGTGTGAGATTTTCCAGATGTCAGGTATGGTACCTTCATTAATAGTTCTATTAATAAGGATGGATATGGGATAGGCTATAACCTTAGCTGCTTTTGGAGGAATTCAGATGGAAGTTGGTCAGCCGATGGGGTACATGGTTTAAGTTTTGGATGCATTTTTGGATGAAGGTGGTGGAGATAGGTTGTAAAGTGAAGGTTGGTTGAATAGAAGCTGCTTGAGCAGGGATGCTAGAATTGTCAAAGGAAAGGTGAGAGGCCAGAGAATTGATAGTATTAGTAAAGAAGGAGTTGAAAGCATTGGCAGTTTCATGGGAAGAATTTTTTCGGATCCAGAGGGAGAGGAGTGGTAGTTTGTCCGGGTGAAGAAGTCTATTCAAGGTTGACCAGAATTTTTGGGGATTATTATGATTAACTTGTTGGAGGTTACTATAGTAGTTTTTTTTGTCCGAAATAATAGCTTTTTTAGTACTATTTCTTAAGTGTCTGAAGGTCTGTTGATCAGAGGGAGATTTACTAGTTCTCCATTTTATCCAGGATTTGTTTCTGAGTAACATTTTGTGCCTTGTTTCCTTAGATAGCCAGGGGGCGGGTTTAGTTTTGACTCTGATAGTTCTTTTTGGTGCATGATTATCTAGGATTGATAGGAATGTGGTGTTAAAATATTGAACAGCTTCTTCTAGAGGAAGAATTTTTAGAGGTTTCCAGTTACAGGCATTTAGGTCAGTGTTAAATAGGATGGGGTTAAAATTTTTATTACTACGAGAGGTTCTGATGGTAGGGGCATTAGTAGCAATATTCTTCTTTCTTATGATATAGGTTAAGTTGTGATCGCTAATGTCATCTGGCAAAGTGCCAGTTTGATATTGTAGCTGTGGTTTATTAACAAGAATCCAATCTAGTATACTTTCTTTGTTGTTAGGTTTATTAATTCTAGTGGAGGTATTTATAGTCTGAGTAAAGCCATGGAGATTAATATGAGAGACTGGGTTATTAGTATTAACTGATGACCAATCAAGGTTGAAGTCTCCAAGTATTACAGTTTCTTGTGGGTAGGTGGATGAAGCCCAGCTAAGGAGATTTTCTATAACTATGGAGTTATTTCCAGGAGGTAGATAAGTACCGATAATATATATGGCTTTATTTGGGTTCAGTTGTAGCTTTGATATAAGGAGTTCAGTTTTGGTGTTCTCCAGGGGAGCATAGGGTACTAAGGATATATTTAGTTCAGTCTTAAATATGAGTGCAACTCCCCCACCTTTGCGGGTATTGCGGTCTTGTCTTATAATGTTGTAACCTGGTGGAATGATTTCTGTATCCCTAGTGAGGGGTTTTAACCAGGTTTCCGTTAAACATAGGATGTCGAAAGAGTAATATTCAAGAAGAGATTGGAGATGGGTGACTTTGTTGTTAACACTTCTGATATTAAGGTGTCCTATGAGTAAGGAATGAGCATTAAAGGTTGGTAAATGAAGGGAAGAATTTGAGATAATAAGTGTGGCTTCAGAGGAAATAGTAGAGGGTCCTGGGTTTGGATGTATATCGCCATCTACCAGGGTAGAGGGGTTGTATTTTAAGTGTGGCTTACAGGTAATCAACATTAAATATTTTAGTTTCCTTAACATGAGATTATTAGATTTAATATGGGATAGTCTGTGATATTTGGCTAAGAGGTAGGAAGAGGTAGAAGTAATGTTTGAATGTGCAAACTTTGTGGTTATTAAATCAGAGGCAGTTTGTTTGGAAGAGGTTTTAAGGTGATAATTATATTTTATTTCATAAGAGGTTAGGAGATAGGGTAGTGTGAGTACTAGGGAAGAAATGAACAGGGGTAATAGCTTGGCTGGGTTTTGTTTTATTATAGGGGCCATGGATGGCGTTTTGTTGGTTTTAAAAGACATGCTGAGGAGTGGAGAAAAGGAACTCTCAGAGTAAAGGTTGGGCTAAGACTAAAGTGTAAGTTTGAGAAACTTGGTGGGAAGAGCCAGAGTATTAGCTTAGGAGTAGGAGGGAGGGGGGGATGAAAAGGAAATGGAATGGTAGTAATTAGTGGGAGGAGATTTACAATTGAGGTCGGTGTTATGGATAGGTGGGATTGCTTAGGGGGTGTGGTAAGTGAGGTATAAGGGTGAGGGTACGTGGGGTGGGTGGGATAAGGGGGTAGGGAGGGGAGCGGAGCGGGGCAGAAACAAACAGTTTCAGGTGAAAGCAATCAGTGAAGAGCAGATCGTACAGGTGAGTTAACCAAGGGATATGTGAAAGTTAGATGGCAAAAGTTAGGAGTGAGTAGATGCTAGAAGTAGTAGGAAAAGTAGATAAAGGTGGAGGGGCATAAAGGGACTAACAGAGGGTAAGATAAAGAGAATTTACTGGGGAGGAATTACTTCCAGAGGGGAATATCTATAAGAGAAGGGCGCCACCTAGAGGCAACAGCAGGTACTGGAACCGTGGCTACTTACAGGGCTTACTGCATACAGTAAGAGGCAAGGTTGACTCTCTGTCACCATTGCTCTTTTTCCTTGCCCTTAACCCATTAACCTGTCTGCTTAACATATTAGGTCATGGCTATAATTTGGCTCCTAGAAAGCAATAAAGTGTAAAGAATTCTCATCTTCTCTTTGTAGATGATTTAAACTGTATACATAGCTCATCAGATGAGGAACTGAAAGCACAGCTGCAAGTGGTCAAAAGTTTTTTCCAGCTGGTATAAGAATGTCATTTGGTCTGATGAATGTGCAAAAGCAACCTTTAAAGCAGGAAAGCTGTAGCACCAAGAAAACATCAGTTTGGGAGAAGAACGTGATATAAAAGAACTTGAGGAAGAGGGAGTATATAAATATTTGGAAAATGATGAAGGATTAACAAAACATGAATGAATGTGAATACAACTCAGTAAGGAATATTTTAGAAGACTTAAATTATTCCTTAAAACAGCTTTGGCATCAAGGAACAAAGTACAAGTTATAAACCAATTTGCTTTTCCTGCCCTAACTTACAGAGAGATTGACTGGCCCAAAAATGTGTTGGATATGTTAGACAGGAAAACAAGAAGAATGCTTCATGCTCATCAAATGATTTATAAAAATCACTGCATAACAAGATTATATATCCCCTGTTCTGAAGGAGGTATGGGGCTCCTTCAAATTAATTACATGCATAGATCTGTAATCATGGGACTGCATACACATCTGCTGACCTCACAAGTCGAAAACATAATGAAAATTTTGAAACATGAGGAGAACAAATCTAAGATGACTTCCCTGCTTAGTCTAGCAGAAGCATATCGCTGTCAAGCATGAATGGAAATCAAACCAGAAAGTAGATAAAAATCAAAAAGCAACTGAATGTGCCAAAAAATGAACAAATATAATATGAAGGATAGTCGAGAAAGCAAGAAATGTGGAAAATGCATAAATACAGTTGCAAGTATAAAAAACTCCTGGAACAACCTTATGCTGATCAGGATTGAATGCAGGAATGGTTAAGGAGTGGCAGATTTAAACCAGAAGATGAGAGGTCAATATTGGTGGCTCAAGACAGTGGACTACGTGCACATTAGTATACAAACATGAACATGTGGGAGAAACAGACAAATGTAGGTTTTGTAAAACAAAATTGGAAACCGTTGCACGCCATGTTGCTGGATGTGACATACTAATTGTAGAAGGACTGTATACTGAAAGGCATGATAATGAGGCAAGACTGTTGAACTGGGGATTGGCAAAACATTACAATACTGAAGTAACTAAAAAACACTGGAAACATGAACCACAAAGTATTACAGAAGATGATGAAGTTTATATCACATGGGATTGCCCATTATCAACAGTTCAAAAGATAGATGCGAGAAAACCAGATATAGTGGTCCGTGAAAAGAAGACAAAGTAGCATTGATCATTGAAATTGCTACACCCAATGACTACAGTGCCTTACCTACAGAGAAAGACACAAAGTCATAACACAAAGTCAAAATTCCAGGATTTGCAGGCAGAAATGAGGGCAAAGTGGAAGAAAGATACCCAGACAGCTGTAATAGTAGTAGGAGCAACGGGTCTTATAAAAAAGAATTTACAATCGTACATAGATATGTTACTGATACATGCCATTTTTGTCAATTTCACCACATATGTATTATAAGTGTATGAAATTACTATTTTAACTGTATTGTGATTTATTTATCTACTTTGTGGAGCTTTTCTCCTTTGGACCCTGCTGAAAATGGGCACATGCCCAGTCAGACCAACTCTGTCAACAAATATCAAATAAATAAATAATTAAAATGAAACTCCATGTGACTTGCAGAAGGAATTATTACGGGCAAACTGCAGGTCCTGCGAAGAGCACTTCTGGCTAACATCAAAGATTGAGACAATACTAATTTCATGAACTTTAATCATACTTTGACTTAGGAATGGGGTCCATTCTCATCATGGTCTTAAAAGCCCAAAAGACATGAAGAAATTAAAAGTGAGAGGCCTTATCAAGAATGACACGTGTAATCTCCAAACTCTGAACCTAACCTAGTTCAGATTTGTTAAGGGTAGAGCATGTCTGTTAAACCTGGTTAACTTCTTCAAAAAAGTCACCAAGGCCCTGGATGAGGGAAGACAATGCATACCACCTGCCATGACCTACCAAAGGCATATGACACAATCCCCCACTCAGGAATTATACAGAAACTCTCCCAGTTGTGAATGAATCCCTATATCTCCAGATGGGTCACCAATTGGCTCACTGACAGGACACATACTGTCAAATTGGGTATCTTCATCCCTAGCAAAAGACCAGTCACCAGTGGTGTAACAAATGGTTCTGTGCTGGACCCTTTACTGTTCAGAATTTATTTCTTGGATGTCCAGGCAAACGTGGATAGCCTGTGGCTGGTCAAGTTCACTGGAGATTGCAAATTGGGAGCAATCACTAAGTCCCCCAGTGATGCTAATATACTGCTGAAAGGGTTATCACAGACAAATGATTGGTGCCAAAGTCACAGACTTTGATAAATGCAAACAAAATACATTATTATTCCCTTTGGGAAAGCTAACAACCCTGCTAATTACTATACAGACAGCACCCGCTTAAGTGTAGACCCAGTGATATGTGATCTGGGTACTAAGGTTGATAGCAATCTGAACTTCGACCACTGTCTATCGAGCATGGTAAGGAAATCATTCTGTATGCCCATTTCATAAGTAAAGGCATCACATCTAGATCTAAGACTGTTAGAATTCCATTATACTCAGCCCTCATAAGATCAATCATTGAGAACAGTGCTCCATTTTGCATGTATCTCTCCAGACACTTGCAACAGCTGGAGAGACCTGTGATGATGTTAGGTATTGCCAGCCTTATCAGAGGAAGTAGGGCAGTGGATATGTAGCATATTCCAGCATAGCTAACTGGAGTTTTGTAAAGAATTATATGTCATTTGTATAGCAAACTGATTTCTACTGATGCTTGTGTTGAAAATGTATTTGTAAAGCTGCTTATATTAAAAATATACCAACAGTAGGTCCTGCTGGACAGAAAAGAAATGCACCTGTATGTCAGACTGTATTGTAACTGCTGAAATGAATATATTATAACAGAAAATACTGGAAGAGAAGAGGTTAATCCCAGTCCAACTAACTTTGAAAATTAGTCTGAAATTAAATTACCTGGTTTAGGCTATAAAGATTGCATCTTACAGTTCCAATTGCAGCCAGAGATGAAATGCCTGTGAAAACCAGGACTAGAAATCCTACTGTATTGTCCTTAGGGGAGAACTAATTGCTACCCTGGAAGGGTGGAAGTTTTGAAATGGCTTTATAGTTTCCAGATGCTATAACACATCTTAGCAAAGCTCTATCTGTATGTATGGTAACACATATGTGCTAAATTCTGGTTCAGTTTCGAGCAAAGGGGGTAGTGCAGGAACCAGAGTCGGATGACCAGATGTATGTGATGTCATTCTATAATCCAGCACTGAAATGATGTTTTAATACTAAATGAAACAGAAGTCTCAGTGTGGTCTGTTTTTGAAACCTAAACAAGAAGGAAGATCACTCACCCACTTCATCTTGACTTGCTTTATTAAGTAGGTAGGAAACAGTAACTCTTTAGATCAGTCAGGAAAATATAGTGAGATTAGTTAAGTACTGTTTTTCTGTGTCTGTGTGAATCCATCCATCTGTGTTATTTTTAATATTTCCTGTAATTGAAACTCTGGTGTTTATTGTAAATAAATATTTAGTATTTCATGTTATTTTATTATTCATTATTAAATATATTTAAACTTTTCATTGCAGCTTGTCTTTTAGAGAACATTTTAACATTCGAGAGTACTTATATTTATTTGGTGACACTGTGGCCACTTCTCAAAGCCTTGCTGCATTGGTCAGACACTACCATTTGTATTAGTATTAATTTTACTCAGTATAATTGGGTACCCTTATAAGAGCCATAGAGTAGCTGGCTGCTATCAGTATAGCTATCTTAGAGTTTGGGCAAAGGCAGCAGAGCTAGTAAATCTGTTCCAGCCTTTCTCGTGCGTGTGAGTGTGTGTGTGTGTGTGTGTGTGTGTGTGTGTGTGTGTGTGTGTGTGTGTGTGTGTGTGTGTGTGTGTGTGAAAATCAAATCTGAAACAGTGTGTGTGTCAGCTACTTGGAGCAGGGATACAGACCACTGGTTTCACAAAGAGTGTGGTGGAGTACTTGACCTGGAACACTCGGCTGAGGACTCAACTCTACAGCTGTGCCAGTGGGAAGTCTTATTGGGGGGCTGGAGAAAGAGACAGAAACCCAGCCCCCGGACAGAGTGCATTCCTTGTGTGCTCCTAAGGGAATTGTGATTGGCGCAGAGAGCTGCATCTGGAAATACTGTGTGTATCTATTTTTCTTCCAAGTGAATGTCATCCTCCAGTGTCAGTGGTAAGGATTTTGGCACCTTGATTACTGGCCCAGAGAAGGGGTATCACAAGACCACAGGGGTTTCTCACCAAAAAAATTCAGAGTACACAAAACAAGTCCTGCACGGAAAGACTGTCACTGTATTCTACCTCCTATGGGCTGCTAAGGAATGACCTGTGCCTGGCTTACAGGGCAGTCTCTGACCTGGCCCTGATGGAAATGCTACACATTCATAAATCAAACTGCATGAGGATCACTCACTCCATGGATCTTAACCTAGCCTTTGACATAAACAAATCATGCTGGAAAGGTAGCTACATCTTCCAGATCAATGGATATGTTCCCATAAATTCATATCTGGGGTGGCACCCATGTCCCTCGTGGACAGAGGCAGTCAGTGTTAATTATCTTAGACTCATAAATCTGAGAACTTTGCTGACCTAACACAAAAGATTACTAAGCATTGATATTGATAAAAAAGTGCTGTCTATCTTGCGGTGTTATACATAGTGGTAACTTATTAACTTCTAATAGTGGAAGATATTGTATTGTCATTTATAAACTGCAGTAATAGCTTAATCAAGATTATGATGCAAACTGCAGTGAGATTTTTCATTGTCCTTTGAGAGACAAAGCAGAAACTATTTTTTTAAATTATTAGCAGTCCATTAAGATGAAAACTCTTTATGCTCCCCTAAATAGAAAATGGTGGATGTAATGATTTTGCTAGTTGCTTTTGATCTGGGGATTGCTATACAAAGGGATTTATATGCATTCACGAGTAAAAGAATGTTTTCCTTAGACTCAGAAGTTGTGCAGGAAAAAAAAAACTTTAGGGGCTATTTCATACAAGAAGATACTGCAGAAGAGGATGAACAGAATGACAAAGTGATGGGAAAATGCTCATTAAGGATGTATATCTAAACATTGAACGCTGAAAAGTTCGAACACCAAAACCTTGAACTTGAAAGTTTGAAGACTGACAATATCGAAGCCGCGGAACATTGAATTCTTTCCCAGGGAAAGAATTTGGTGGACCGTGTCCGCGGCTTTGCTATTTCCTCCACTGTGGTGCGAACTCAGAGTTGGTATATTTAAGTAGGGGGGATGTGGGGGGCACAGCCCCCCACATTAGAAATAGTTTGTAGTGTTCGTGTGTTTCACGTTTTGCACTGGAACAGCGAATTTTTCCCCAGGGAAAAAAATCGCTGTTCTCAGTCTTCGTGGTTTATTTCGTGAGCGAAGAAAGCCTAAGGAGTTATTATATTTTTTAGTGCAGGGGTGTTGTCAGGTTGTTTGAGAATTTTAAATGCTTCGATAAGTTGGTTTAGCTGGAGGTTTGGCAGTTCTATCCAGCCAAGGTTTTTTAGGTTAAGGCAGTGGTGTGTCCTATAGGGCATGCCAGTTGCAAATCTGGCAATATGATTATAGCAACTAGAGAGTTAGTTTAGGTCAGATTTGTTAAGGTTAGTAAGCACGGGAGAGGCATATAGAAGGATAGAGAGAAGATGTGAGCGGGCAATGGTTGATTTAGCAATTGGAGTTAGGAAAGATTTTATCCTATAAAGTGACCCAAGTTTCTTGTTTACGGATTAAAGGTTTGGTTAATATGCATGTCGAATCTTAGATTGTTGTCAATGGTTACTCCTAAAAGTTTTGTATAGGGGTCTGGGGAGATGATAGTGCCATTGTTAGATTTTATGGTAAAGGATGTAGTGAAGGATTTATGGGTTGGGTAGAAAAATAGTAGTTTGGTTTTGTTTGGGTTTAAGATCAGGTGACGATCAGAGAACCAATTTTCAACTATGGTAAAAGTATGCTGGGTTGTAGATAGTAGGTTTATTGGGAGGTATCAGAACATACTAGTGTAGAGTCATCTGCATATTGAATGCAGGTGGCATCTGGGATGACTGTATGGAGGTCATTTATAAACACTGAAAAGGGAAGAGGTCCTAATATAGAGCCTTGAGGAACTCCTATGGTATTTGGTAACAGACAAGAGAACTTGTTCTGCCACAGCACTGCTTGTTGTCTACCAGTGAGGTAGGCATGAAACCATTGGAGAGCTTGGTTGTCTAGGTATAAGGTTTTCAGAGTGTGGAGGAGTAGCTGATGGTTAACCATATCGAAAGCTTTGGACAGGTCCAGAAAGAGAGCTGAAGATATTTTGTAGTTATTCCTGTTTTGGTTAATCACATTGGTAAAAGAGAGGATGGCAGTAGATGTACTGTGGTGGGGTCTAAATCCATGTTGTGAGTTGGTCAGCGGTTTATTCTGGGTGAGATAGTATAGCAGTTGTTTGTGCACACACTTCTCCATGATTTTGGCAAGTGGAGACAATATGGCTATTGGTCTATAGTTAGACAGTTCTGTAGATGTCCTACCTTTATGGAGTGGTATAACGTAAGGTATTTTCCAGATTGAAGGGATTGTGGCTTCTGTTATGGTTCATTTGATTAGGATCGAGATGGGGTATGCTATGACATCTGCAGCTTTTTGCAGCTATTCAGCTGGGAGAGGGTCTGCAGAGAGGGTAGTTGGCTTTAGTTATTTCAGTAAGGATCGGATGAAGGATGTATAGACTGGTTGGAGGTTAAAGGAGAGTAGCGGGTTGGGTATAGGATCATTTACTGAAGAGCATGTAGTAGATAGTTGGTTGGTCAAGGACTGAATAGTCCTGGTAAAGAAACTATTAAAGGTATTTGCCAATTCTTCTGAGCTTTTATGACAGAATGCTGCTGGGGTAGGAGTGGAGGATTGACCTGGTTGGAGAAGATTATTTATACCTGCTCAAAACTTCTGAGGGTTATTTTGGTGTTTCTGTTGGAGATGGCAGTAATAGTTTTTTTTGTCAAGTATGATGGCTTTTTTAGTCACATTCCTTAGCTGCTGGAAATTAATATGATCTAGGGGTGCTTTAGTAGTACGCCATTTGGCCCATGCATGTACCTGCCGTGGATATGTACATGCCACACACGCACACACACACACACACACACACACACACACACACACACACACACAAAACACACATATGTACATAGCATAGCTGTTGCTATCCTTCATGCAGACAGGTGGCTACAGCAATTACACACATGCACATGGAAGGTAGGTCCATGGCTGTTGAATGCTAACAGTACATAAGGTGCGATGTCAATGTTGACTGAGTTAACATTCCCTCTGTATTGGTTACCCATGACAACTATCATATCATACAACAGTCCATGTGCCATGTATGTCATCACACATGTCCACCAAGTGCAATGCTTACAAACATGGCTAAATGACAGGAATGTAGGACCTACACACATGTACATGCAGTGGTGTGCATTCAGCTACCATGCTTGTGCAGTAACTGATGTTTGCAGGTGACGTGTGTCTTACTACACCATGCAGTTGCAATGCAGCCCCATCATTGCCAACTGCATATGGTGATATACTGACAGTACGGTAAGATGTACATAAGGTATGGACGGATGTGTGGACATAACTAAGTGGTGGGCCATCTTTGCAGATGGATGTTTGCTGAAGACAGCTCACAGGTGTGTCACAAGCTGTCCTACCATAACATGTGCAAACACTAAGCTATGTTTCTGTTAATTGAAGGGGAAGACATACAACCTACACAGCGGTCAGGGTGTCACTGACTGTAAATCACTTGACACCTGTAACACTTAAGACCTCCCTTGTGTATATATCAGCACAATTGCCAAAGGTAGCGTTGGTACACATTGTAATGCGGGCAATACTGCTGCATATCTGTCATACATATCTTAAGATACCAGATGTTTGATTCACAGTACTGCCATGTTTGTTTACTTGTGTGTCCATATATGCCACGTATGGTAGGGAATACATCCCAGTTGTTACACTCCTGTACACTGTTGTAGAGATCTGTACATACTGCAGTGTAGAAAGCAAGACATAGGCAAGGGTTGGGTGTGTATCTCACACATGTGAGCTATCTGTATGTGTATGACATGGATGCATTCAATTGTGAACTCCACAGTGTGTGTGTGTGTGTGTGTGTGTGTGTGTGTGTGTGTGTGTGTGTGTGTGTGTGTGTGTGTGTGCGTGTTTGTATGTATGTATGTATGGCTGTCTGGTCCATGGAGTGAGGATGTATGTTACCATAGTGAACAGATAGGACCCCTAACCCTCCAGATGATGCAATCTACTACCCTGTTGATGTTGTCGATCTTAGGCATTACTGACTACCTGTACATGTGTATTCTCTGTGGTATGTCATGTGGGTGCACAGTACTGTAATGGTGATTACCACATAGGCAGGGGTCCTCACCTCAACACTATCAAGTGTGTGTGTGTGTGTGTGTGTGTGTGTGTGTGTGTGTGTGTGTGTGTGTGTGTGTGTGTTGCAGTGCCGTTGACCTCGTGAGTCTGGGTGTGTTACTGTGTGTCTGAATTCATGTGTGCGAATACCTGTATGTGTGTGTGTGTGTGTGTGTGTGTGTGTGTGTGTGTGTGTGTGTGTGTGTGTGTAGTTGTGTGTTCTCATCCTGTAATGTGAATGTGTATTACTGCTACACAGTGAGGCCTCAAGCTATCAACTGTCCTCTACCCTTGTCATCAGCTAGACTGCTATGTAAACTCCCCACCCCATGTAACTGTACCTGTGATGTCACCCGGTATAGATGTCACATCTCTAGCCACTGTAGCTTAGTACACAGCTCCCATGCTCCTGGATCAGTAGATGTGTAGACATTTTTGGAATGTCAGCCTTTCTAACAGTGAGGTTGAAGCTACGAATAGCATGCTGGTATTGCCATATATACCTGTGAGTAGTCCACATTTACACATGGGAAACTGCAAAGACTGGCACTCAATGGCACATGCAATTAGACCTGAAGGACGGAAGCAGGACATCATTACCAACATGCTGTTACTGTTGTTACCAAGACACATACTGTGAACAGAAAACAATACATTCTAAACCTGTACTACATGGTATTTCTGCTGTGTGTCAACAGTACACAACAATTGTAATCTACACTTATCTCCCTATTCTGTTCACCCTGTGCATCAGACCATATGAGCATGTCCCTGCACCGATGGTGTGGATGACAGGGATGCGGCACAGACATCATCATATGCACAGGGTGATAATATTTGCCAGGGGCCTAGACTGCACCAGTGGATGACATCATGTGTGGGTTAGGGCCTGTGATCTAATTGGCCATGTGTGGTTGTTATGAATTGTGAGTGTTGCGGTGCCCTACAAATGTTTCTGGTGTGTGCGTGTATGTGTGCACACAGTTCTGCCATGTGTCTGGCCTACACAGGGGTATTATTGACAGCTCCAGACTGTACAGACCAGGTTTTACAGCTCACGGTGTCCGGCCACAGCCACATGACCTGTGCCTGCCAGGGGTTGCATGTGCACTACCAGGCAGAAGTACAGATTGGGTACTGTCCGATGACACATGTCCACTGGAACCGTGTCGTCCAGGGCCACGTTCACATAGCCTGCTGTGTCCTGGTGTGGACAGCGCAGCACCAGCTGCACTGCTGCTGCTACTGCCACTATGGGAACAGGCATGTGAGGTAGCTCATTCACGTAGACCTGCACCAGGTGACGTAGCTGGCCTACGTTCACATGACCTATGCCTCACTCCTACCAGATGTTCCAGCACAGACAGCTCATGCTCACAGATTGTCATGCCATGGTCAAGGATTCCAACCATGTCACCCAATCGTCTGTCCAAAACCTTAGCAATCTGCTGTTGAGCATTTGCCAATGCCTGGATGTTGTCATTTAAAGAACGGATAGCAGCCCTCTGAAGCCTCTGCCCTTCTCTGTTCTGCCATTCAGCACGTGCCTGTGCCGTCATTACAGCCTGAAACATGTGTCTGGTGACACCAGCTGCTGTGCTCTGTCCTGCTGGGGCATGTTGGCCAGAGGTCCTCCTATGAGCAGCACTGGCCACATGCCTGTGGGGCCATCTCTAGTCATTTGCCTGACACCATGGTGTGAATACACACCTCCCGTAGCCACCACACTTTCCTGTTCCAAGCTACAACATGGTAATTGTCCTTCCTCTATGGCCACTGGGGATGGGGTATGTGTTGGCATGAGATCTGTGTGCAGGGATGAGGGGGATATAGGTGGAATGGCAACCAATGGCACAGATTCAGCCCCTGACAACCCTGCCTGTGCCTCAAGCATATGTTCATCATCACCGCTAGAGTCTGTGGGGACACTAACATCAGATGGACCACAGGAGGGTAACGCACCTACATCACCTGTGAAGGAAAACAAAGACTCTACATTACAATACACACACAGACACACACACACACACACACACACACACACACACACACACACACACACACACACACACACACACACACCAAGCATGTGAATTGACAGAAGGCATGCAACATCCATGTGATACAACAGACGGCATGCAGGTCAGACAATAATAGTGGTAGTTATCATACATCCCTGGGTTGCACACAACAGCATGCATGTGTCATAGCAGAAGACATGCATTTCACACAATCATTGTAGTAAGCATGCATCCCTGAGTTGCACCATGTGGACCAGCACAGGTTAACAGTACACATGGCTGATGTGTGGCATATGACCTTGACATTAACATGTAGTATGACATGTAATCTGCTGACGTGTGCATTGACATGCATACATGTTTAACACAATGGTGTCCTGTTACATATACAGTGGGGTAATGGTGTCACATTGCAGTGTTGTCTGTCCGCTCTACAGATAAAATGCACATTCAGCAGATGTGCATGACCATTTAAGGGTATTATGAGGCATCTATATTGCTATACAGTGTGAAGTACAGACACAGTACCATTGCATGAAATCATGAGGTGTCTCTATTGCTATACAGTGTGAATTACAGACACAGTGCATAGCCATGACTGTGTGCATACACAATACATATATACTGTGGATTGTGACCCACATCGCTGAGGTGTATACACACTAAATCATGATGTGGAATGTGTGACACAGGTCACCAAAGGCCATATGGATGACACCCCTGCACATCTGCAAACATATTTTAGCTGCCTGGCAACCATGTCTACACATGGCAGACTTGTCAATACACCATGTCCCACATGACATTTGTGTACCACACGCATGAGGTGCACTGCTGACAGTGATGTCCAACAGCAGCAAGGGAAGTGTACTGTATCTGTGGCCTGATGTGGTTGTCTGTGTATGTATGTGGATGCTGTACAGGTGACTACTATCATGTTGTGACACAGTCATGATGCTCAATACATCTTATGTGGTCGAATGATATTATGCCTCCACAAGCTGTGCACAGGTCTGTAGGATGTCCAGTGTTCCACATCTGCAATATCACCATTCAACAAAGGCTATAGTTGGATCATGTGTAGCCAATGTACAACAGGCTGTACACACAAACACATCACATCTACTGTGTGTTGCTACATGTCTCTGGCCATCCTCCATGGCCATGTGTGAACATGTGTTGGCCAAACAGTTGTGATGGCCATCTATCTCACATGTCTGTGTTGTCCCATATGACATACACCCATAGATGTCATATACTCCACTGTCCACAGGGTTATGCAGACAAAGGGTTGTATGTTTGGTATGTGGGGTATGTTTTCTGGGATAGTGAGACAATGTTGCAGCCGGCCCACTCATAGGTTCATAGGTTCAAAGGTAGGTACTAGGCTATTGGCTCTGGGGCCTATACAAGCCCAGCCAAAAAGGCACCCTGGCTTTTGCCACCCAAGAAAATTATTCTTCTGTGCCACTGTTGAGCAGAGCCACAGAGGTGATCCCCAGGGTAAATTTCCAATTTCCCATCCAATCATCAAGATTTTTCTTGAAGAGTGCTAATGAGGAGCTTTGTTTGATATAGATAGGTAGTTTATTCCAGAGTATGGGAAGTCTCTGAGACAGGAATCTATCCCTCTGGCATGTTCTGTTTAATGTGGTGACAAGGTTTAGGTCCCTAGAGCATGTAGCTCAGAGGGATTGGGATTTCTTTAAGTGGAGCATGTCCAACAGCTCTGGGTTTGACATAGCTTTGTATGTTAGGCAGAGATCACCTCTGAGTAGGCTATATGCGATGGAGTAAAGCTGGAGTTTTTTGAGACGGTCTGCATAGGGCATCTGTTTGAGGCCAGTAATCTTCTTTGTGAGGTATTTCTGCGGCCTTTCCAATTGTTGTAGATGTCTTGTGAGGTACATACCAAAAGGGCATTGTACTCTATAATGGGTCTAATGAGTGATGAGTAGAGGGGAGCAACCTCTTTTTTTCTGGATGAGAAACCTTTTGTGATGAGGTGTGCCACGTAGAAGGATTTCCTGACTACTGTGGTGATGTGATTATCAAAGGAGAGACTACTGTCCACCTGTGTCCCAAGGTCTCTTATCACACTTTCAGTGTTAAGAATACTACCGCCTATGTTGTAGTTCATGGGAACAGAGTTTTTACCAAAGGGGATGACAATGCACTTTTTGGCATTGAGCTTGAGGCCGTGGCTTTGACACCAGGCATCTGTCTCAGTGAGGCCCTTTTGTAGGATGTCCACATCGTTAGGAGTTTTGATTATGGCTCCTAGTTTGCAGTCATCTGCAAACTTCATTAGCCAAAGACCTTCTGTGTTAGCCTGTACTTCAGAGAAGATACCAAACAGGAGAGGACCCAGGACTGAACCCTGTGGTACTCCACTTGTCACTGGTCTGAAGTCGGATTTGGAGTCTGCTCCTTTCACAGTGTGGGTTCTGTCAGTGAGTCAGTTGTCAACCCATCTTGTGACATAGGGATTTATACCTAGTTTAGTGAGTTTATCTATAATTCCAGAGTGAGGGATGGTGTCAAAAGCCTTGGAAAGATCTAGATAGGCTGTGTGAACCACCTTACCCTTGTCTACGGCTTTGGTGACTGCTTCAAAGAAGTCTATCAGGTTTAGGAGACATGATCTGCCTTTTACGAACCCGAACTGGATGGGATCCAGAGTTTGGAGATTACCAATATCTTTGTTTATAAGTTCCATGATGATATGTTCCATGTCCTTGCAGACCAGACCCGTCAGGCTAATAGGGCGGTAGTTCCCGGGGTCTGTGGTGGCTCCCCCCTTGTGGAGTGGGACAACCATTGCTGTGCACCATTCAGCAGGCACAAAGCCTGAGGTGATGCTATGATTGAATATGGTACTTCAGTGGGGTGCCAGTTCGTTCTGTTGTTCATGTAGAACGCAGCCTGGGATGTTGTCAAGTCCCATGGATGTTGTGTTCTTGGCTTTGGAGAGTGTGGTTTTTACCTGTGCAGCCGTGATTACAGGAACTTTGCATTCTTCCAGTATAGAGATGGGCTCTTTAGGGGGTGAGAGGGGGGTAAAGTTAGCACTGAACCTATCTGCCAGGATGTTGGCAATATCAGTTGGGTTTGTATATTTAGTGCCATTGTGCTCTAACTCAAAGCAGATCTGAGTGTTGCCATTGAGATTCTTGGCATAGCTATAGAATGCTGTGTGGTTGTCTTTAGAATCAGTGGCGATTTTGCTTTCGTAACTAGCTTTGGAGGATTTTATCAGGGATCACAGCTTCTTACTGAGGCTGACCAGGGAGCTCCTCCACTCATGGGATTTTACTCTCTTTTGCAAGAGCTTCTTCCTTCTGTTGTACAGTTTGTTTATGGCAAGGGACCACCAGATTGGCTTCCTTTTTTGGAGGATAACGTCTTGGTTCTGTTTGGGATAGCACGATCCATGCACTCATGTAAGTGCTTATAAAGTGCAATTGTGTAGGATTCAGTAGTCGTAACTGTATTGTCCATCTGCATGGGTGTCATGAAGTTCACCACTTCTGTCTTAAGAAGCATGAAGTTGGCTTTGGAGAAATTCTTTACCGTGGTTTCCTTAATGGGGGGGGGGTGGAGGCAGGATGTGGATATCTAGGGTAATTGGCTTATGGTCGGAGAAGACCAATGAGGCGTTGACTTCAGGTGTGGAACACCGGTCACTCATATTGGTAATGCTAGATCCAGGATATTGTTGCCCCTGGTGGGGGTGTGGATAAGTTGATCCAGGGCATTGGAGTTTATGAATTCCAGAAAGAGTAGAGTGAAGGAGTTGGTACATGAGTAGTTTTCCCAGTTAATGGTGGGGTAGTTGAAATCGCCCATTATTATTTGGTTGAACCCTAATATTTTCCAATACATCTTGAAATGAGGAGTGGGAATCCTGGGGCATGGTGGATGATCTGTAGCAAGCTACAATTTGGATTGCAGTTTTGCCCAGAGTTAGTTGCATTTGGATAACCTTGGCTGCATTATGCTGAGCAACTAGCCTGGAGATGTGGATATCCTTAATGAATATGGACACACCTCTGCCTTTGGTGCTCTGGTCCAGGTTACATGGCCGAAAAGTGTGGTATGAGTTATAGCCTGGTAGTGCAGGGGTGCTTTCTGGAAACTTGAACCAGGTCTCAGTCACTGCACAGATATCAATGCTCTCCATTTTAAGGAGTGCCTCGAGTGAGTGCATTTTGAGATTTAGACTTCTAGCATTGAGTAGCATAACCCTCAGTTTTTGCTTGCCTGTTCCTGTTACAGTGGTGAATTTGTCATTTGAACCTTGCCTAAAAAAAGCACTATAGGGGCGGCAGAAACCTTAACCAGTATCCGGAATCCCAGGGGTGACAAGTGCAGGCAAAAGCATTGTGGTCCGTCAACCATGCCATCCCAGGCAGACAGATACTGGATTCCTTTAGAATGGCACCAGAAGCTTAGGCAATTGTTGAAGTCAATCATTTTGTCCTTGTACTGCGGCATCATTCTGGGTGATGGCAGAAAGCTACTCAGGGCTAGGGTCATACCTGCCTGGCCTACAAGATCGGGGAGTTCTTCCATGTCTCTTTTCATGTAGTCCTAGCAGGTAGTCATAGCAGGGGCATTATCCACAATGGTGAATCCTGCAGGCTGCCCATACTCCAGCTCACTGTGTACTACTGTTTGTGTACCCCACATGTGTAGTTCTGACGTGTAGTACATGTTCCTACATTGAACAACACCTCCACCATTGTATGCACAGCTGTCCACACATCCAGCAATGACAGTTTCTGAGGTTTCATGTCAGTATTTCACTTAGTTTGTAAGTATTGCACATGGGTAGCCAGTGTGATGGATTGCAGATGTGACCTGTATATTGTGACCGGACCATACATTATGTGTACATATGTTAACTGGACAAGTGGCGAATAGATCTGTGCATTAACATGCCTTATACTTATAACTGTCTCACCTGCAATGGCCTGCTGTCTTAGTGGAATGCCAGAGGTACCTATATAGGTGTGACACAGCAGTATGATCATTATCCATGCCTGTATGACAGCTATAGGGTGCAATGTGCATGTTAACACATTCGCCAGTACAATAGGGTATACTATGGAGTATGCACATGTGTGCATACACAGAGTAGCATACTATAGTATGTGGCATGTGTGTATACATGCCTTGCATATGATGTTACATTACATATTGTACAGTGACACATGCAACTATATGGGATATAATAGTTATATGTGCAGTAGTGACTTACCAGGCAACTCCAGGCTCAGTGATTGAGAGACACCCACCTCCACAATGTCAGCTAAGGCTTGTGGATGCTGTTCTGACGGTGTTCCCACGTTGGCCAGTAGCTCCTCGGTACATGTGAGTGGGGGCTGGGTTGGTGGCCCACCACGTGTTGCACCTTGTTCCCTGGCGATTGCATTTGCATGCTGTTTCACACGTCTGATAAAGTCCGTGCAGTGTTTGCGCACCTGCTGGTATGTGCGGTTATGGCCACCCACATCATTAACTCTCCTGCGAAGTTCCTGCCACAGGTCATCCCACTGCTGTGCATCCTGTGGCACATGGCTAAACAAAACATCATAGTTGTCTTGGAGGTAAGGTATAAGGGCCTCATCCTCCAAGCGGGTATAGGCTGGGAGCCTTGCTCGCGGCATATCTGGAAGACAAATTATGGAGACAGGTCACAGTATCTCAGAGATGCACAGAGATACAGCTGCACATACATGTATATCACATTTATTACATATAAATAGTTGTCTTTGCAAATCATCATGACACTGACACCACTGACATGTTTGTGTCATACACATGTGACACCCAATGGGGATTGGATATTATCACCATATATGTGTGTCACCTGATTATATTGCTCATACTCCATGTGTATGCTGTTTTGATGTGGGCATGTCTGTTTGCCTGTACTGGTGTTCTTACCTATCAGCACATGCCTGGATGTGTCCACATTAATGCTGTTGACCTTGATGCTGTGTATATGTCACATATAAACACATACACTGCCTTAATGGACATGGCCTGTGACAATGCGGACATGCACACAGAAGCCTTTACATCCATGTGTTTTGCCAAATACATCTACGCGACACTGTACAGCAGTTCAACATCCTGCCACGTGTTGCACATGTGATACACATGGGACACTGGCTACCCTGATGGTATTTGCAGGGATGGTTATCAACTATAGCATGTACGGCCAAGGTCATCTAGTAGTCTGTATGCCCCGGGCCATGTATGAGCCTAGGATGTGAGGTTACCTAGCTGTAGCTGACAGCCGTGTTTCCGGCACCAGGTGAAGCAGTGCCACATAACTGATCCACACGGTTAATGATACATCCACCATGCGGTCATCACACCATGTCTGACAGAGGTGAAATGTGCAGCTTTGCTGGACAGGGTCGCATAGCATGGCAGGAGTATGTAATGCGTATGGCACAAGGATCTGTCCAGCATGTGGCAATCCTTGTACTAGGAAGGTGGATGTCCATGACGTATGTATTTCATATCAGGATATGTATGTGTAGCATGTCCAACATCACAGTGTTGGACATGTCTTTATGCAGGGTAGGCATCATGCTACATAGTGGAGATGAGGATTGTGAAGGCTGGTGTCGGCCATCCAAACATGGCCAATACCCTTTAAAGGTGATATGTGATCCAATATTGGTCATTTGAGTGATGAGTATGGCTGTACAATGATCTCCATGTTCATGAATGGCATCCTGTCATGACTAGTGTTGCCTCTTATGACTACCTAATAGGCTTGGTGATGTCACTAGCTCAGGGAGGTAAACACCACAGCAGCATCTCTTACACACAGTGTCCATTATCTTGACCACTGCCTAGGTGGTAGTTTGTGGGTACAGGGTTATTAACCTAGTGGTGACAATGCAATATGCAGCTGTCAGATTGTGCACATATGTCACACACCTCACCCACAAAGCCCCTTCTGTATGTTGTCCACAACACTGAGTCAGCTATTGCTCCTAGGTCATAGCCATTCACATACTTACATAGGCAGATGCCTCCCATTTGTCTGTGTGGTATGGACTACAATGAGGGGAAGTCAAATGAATTAACCCTGTTTTATTGTAGCGGGCACTGGTGTGATTTGCACATATTACTCAGACACCTTTTGTAGTGTTGGTTCTGTCAACAGTCCACTGGCAGAACACTCCTGTGACATACAAAGGTACATCTAGTATACTGAGTGTAGGTGGAACACAGTATGGGTGATGATGTCCTATGACCTGTCACAGGTATGATATGCAGTGTGAAATCATCCATACTGTCATCTACATCTGTACTGCTAACAACATATACGTTGATTAAGGTTCGTGGACTTTCAGACAAGATTTGGCAGGGTAGTAGTGCAGTGCCTCCCATTATGAGTGGTGTCTCCACTTTGTGGGTTGTGATAACTGTTAGTGTGCACCATTCAGTGTTTTCACAGACTGACATGAAGCTATGTTTTACATGATGTGTATGTGTAGAGCAAACTGTTTTGCCATATGTGTATGATACAACCAGGGATGTGGACAAGTCCCATGCAGCCTGAGCGCACCTTGTACAATCATAGTTATGGTCACAGGGGCTCTGTAGTGTTCATGGATATGTGATTGTGTACCTGTTGGGGGTCAGTGTGTTTATGTTATCCAACACCCTATCTGTATTGCTTATTCATGCTCAGCACTTGTTCAGAACATGTAAGCACTTCATGAGCTACTAATTACTATAGCACTAAATCCTCCCCGTTACCTACAGGTAAACACTGTTTGTACTTACATTTCCCACTTGCTTAGAGTAAAACAGCTCTTGTACACACTTTCCTCACATATCTAGTGGGAAATAGTTAAATATTCAGGCATGTCCAAGTGTCAATTCCCAGTGTTATCACCTGTCTGTATGATGAATATGGGCATCATGAGTCAGTATAGAAATTGTTTTGTGTACACAGTCAATACTCCGATCCTAGCATACAACACTACAACCTGTGGGAGATGCACATATCTAGCCATGCTGGAGGTAAAGCTCTCTCCAACCAGTCTGAACCTGACAATCATGTGGTGATGTTAAACATTTGTACCACACCACACTCATCACATAGTCTCACTAGATCTCCACCACCACAGGCCACACATAGTAAGACTACAACATTTGCGGAGCCTCTCAATACAATTCTGTCTAGGCAACAGAGAACTCCAAAGCAGAAACACAGGGAGCCCCCATCCCCCAACACACCTATTACTTATAGCCCACAGACTCAGCCAATAGGGCGATATAATGTACCCAACACACTAGTCATAGGTGACTCTTTAGGCAGTCACACGGATGTCCCACTGAGCCTACACAAGGTGATAGTTACTGTCAGCTGCCTATTGGGTAACAGGTTCCGCAACATAACCTATGCACTCAGGTCACTCCTCAACAGGTACAATATGACTGTGTCATTCTCCATGTTAGTGTGAATGCCCTGAGATGTACCTTCCTGGACTACATGTAAAGAGACATGGAATAGCTCTCTGATCTTGTAGCCCAGGCAGGTATTGCCCTAGCCCTGAGTAGCACTCTGCCATCGTCCAGACTGATAGCGCAGTACAAGGACAAAATGATTTACTTCAACAATTGGCTATGCTTCTGGTGTCATTCCAAGGGTATCCAGTATCTGTCTGCTTTGAATGACATGGTCGACAGAACACAATGCTTTGGCACAGATGGCCTGCACCTGTTGGCCCTGGGATTCTGGATAGTGGCTAAGGCTCTTGCTGCTCATATAGTGCCTGTTTTAGGCACGGTTCAAATAACATATTCACCACCATAACAGGAACAGGCAAGCAAAACCTGAGGGTAATGCTACTCAATGCTTGACGTCTTCATCTCAAATGCATTCACCCAAGCTACTCCTTGTAATGGACCACTTCAATATCTGTGCAATGACTAGGAACTGCTTCTAGACTCCTGAGAGCGCCCCTGCACTACCAGGCTATTACTCATACCACACCTTTCAGTCATGTAACCAGGACCGGAACACCCACGGCAGAGGTGTGTCCATATTTCCCAAGGATATCCACACCTCCAGGCTGGTTGCTTAGCACAATGCATCAGAGGTAATCCAAGTACAACTAACTCTGGCCATAACTGCTATACAAATTGTAGCTTGCTACAGATCCCACATCATACCCCACGGTTAACTGTCCTCACTTCTTGGTGTACTGGAAAGTAAGGTTCAAACAGATACTACTGATGTGTGACTGACACTACCCCACCATTAACTGGGATACCTACTCATGTATCGACACATTAGGCCAACACTTTCTGGGATTCATAACCTCTAATCACCTGGATCAACCTATCCACACCACCACCAGGGCCAACAATATCCTAGACCTGGTCATTACCAACATGTGTGACTGGTGTTCCACACCTGGGGTTATCTCCTCATTGGTCAGATCCGAACGTACGCTAATCACCCTTGTTATCCACATCCTGGCACCACACTCTTTATGGAAAACACAGTACAATATTTCTACAAAGCCAACTTCAGGATTCTTATGACAGCAGTAGTAAACGTCATGACACCCGTGCAGATGGACAATACAGTTACAACTGCTGAATCATACACAACTGCACTTACACGACTGCATGGATCATGCTATCCCAAACAGAACCATGACAGTACCCACCAAAACATGGATGTCACTCTGGTGGTCTACTGCCATGGACATAATGTACAACAAAAGGACGAGACTATTGCAAAGTAGAGTACAATCCCATGAGTGGAGGAGCTCCCTGGTCAGCCTCAGTAAGAATCTGAGATCCCTTATCACATCCTCCAAAGCTAGCTACGTAAACATAACTGCAACTAATTCCAAGGACTACCACAAAGTGTTCTAGAGGTATGTCACTACTCTCGATGGCGATACCCATATCTGCTCTGACATACAGCAGTAAGGCATGGACATTACAGAACCGACTGATATTGGCAACATCCTGGCAGATAGTTTCAGTGCTAACTTTACACCCCTCTCACACCCTAAAGGGCCCATATCTATACAGGAACAATGCAGAGTCCCTGCGATCACAACTATGCGATTCAAAGCTGCACTCTCTAAAGCCAAGAAGACAGCATCAATGTGACCGTACAACATCCCAGGCTGGGATTTCCACGAACTTCAGAACGAAATGGCTCCCCACTTGGGCACCATATTCACTAATAGCCTTGCATCAGGCATTGTGGCCATTGAATGGTGCACAGCAACAGTTATCATACTCCACAAAGGTGGCGCCACAATGGACCAGGGGAACTATTGTCCTATACGCCTGACTAGACTGTTCTGCAAGGCTATGGAACACATCATCATGGATTTCATTGACAGAGACATTGGTGGCCTCCAAACCTTTGATCCCACCGAGTTTGGATTTGTTAGGGCCAGACCATGCCTCCTAAACCTGGTGGAGTCCTTTGAGACAGTTACCAAGGCAGTAGATGAGGGTAAGGAGGTCCACACAGCCTAGCTTGATCTCTCAAAGGCTTTCAACACTGTTTCCCATTCTGGTCTTGTCAACATACACATCCACCTGCACATTAACTCCTACATCACGAGATGTTATGCAAAGTGGCTCATGGACAGAACCCACACAGTGAAGGTAGCATACCCTAGTTCCTACTGTAAATCAGTTACAATTGGCGTCCCCCAGTCCTCAGTCATAGGGCCCCTCATGTTCGGTATATGATTCTTTGAGGTACTAGCTAGCACAGGAGGACTTACTCTGAATAGGTTTGCAGATGACTGCAAACTAGGGACCATGATTGATTCCCCAGCTGATACAGACACTCTCCATAAGGGTGTCACTGGGATGGATACCTTATGTCAATAATATGGCCTCAAGCTGCATGCCGCAAGGTGCATTGACATCCCCTTTGGAGTACACCAATTACCCATGGACTATCACATAGGTGGTAGTCCCTTACATACATAAGACGTAATAAGGGATCTTAGAACCCAAGTAGATAGAATTCCCTCCTTTGATAACCATATTGCCAAAGTGGTGTGGATATCCTTCTACGTGGCCACCCTAATCTCTAATGGGTTTGTAGCCAGAACAAAGGCAGCCATTATGCCTCTCTACTCATAACTTATGAAACACATTAAAGGGTACAACACCCCATTTGGGATTTACCTTATGAGACAACAGCAAGGGCTTTAAATACCACAACATTACCACACCAAGAGGAATACTGACCTCTGAAGGATGACGTATGCAGCACAAGTACAGAAACCCCAGCTATACTCGTTTGCATACCGCATACTCAGAGGTGATCTCTGCTGAACATAGAAGGCCCATATCCAAAACAATATTGATGGATATGCTCCACATAAGCAAAAGCCACTGAGAGCCACATGCTCTGGGATATGTACCTAAACGCAACGATGACTACGACGTGCTGGAGGGATACATTCCTGACCAGAACACTCACCATGCTTTGGAACATTATTCCTATGTACATCAGGCAGGGACCCTCACTAGCACTCTTCAAGAGATACCTCGATGGGTGGATGGGAGACAGACATGTACACCAGGGATCACTGCAGTGGCTCTGCTGTACAGAGGTGCAGGAAATGAATGGCTCTGCTGTTCACAGGCACAGGACACTAACCTAGGGAGGTGCTGCAAGTGAAAACACTGTAGTTAGGCTTACAAATGGCCTTGGCCAGACAGCATAGTACCTAACTATGAACCTATGAAGCTATTACATGTCCTTTGTGCATGGATAATTGACTAGCTCTTCCATTTCAATTAGCTACCATGCTTATACACTGTCTGGTGACTACAAGTCATATGTATCCTGTTATTGTGTATTGTACATGCCAATAGACATACCTGATGTTTGCATAACATAACAGTAATGCTATGTAAAATGTTAGACATATCTACCTACAATACTGTACATTTCACATTTTTGCCACAATATCCCACAATGCAAATCATAATTGCACAGCAGGACCACTTTAGACATGTTATTCTCATTTATATGCCCATACATAAGCATACTGTTACAGTATATCAACATATACTATCCCCTGTTATGGCACGTACTTGTTGGGCAAACCCTGCCACTGACAGCAGCTAGAGTGGAATTGTTGTGTTTAAAGTCCTTATATAGCATCCCTTGTGGTGTATGAGGTGTTTACCTTGTGGCCCACAGCAGTACACACAATTTCTATGAATGTTACTATGCTCAACAATACATCACTACATAATACCTTTTCCTACTATATACATTGCGTACATTGTAATTAATACAGAACAGGTACTACATACACTAACATACTGAGTGTTCTACATACCTTATTAGTATCCTGAGTTGATGGTAATATAAGTCCTATTTGTTTTCTGTTGTAACGTTTTTCTGATATGTACATACAGTTTGAATGCATGACAAGCCATCCTTTTATACTTAGATATCAGTAACATGTGGTATCCTGCCACCAATTGGTGTTCCGGAGTAGATGATTACATGCACATCAGCTGTACAGCTACTCCATTAGCCAATGACATGGCAACAGTGGGGTATAATTGAATACTCCTCTTGGGCATTATCCCTTTGCCCTACCTTCGAGGAAGACGGCCTGGATGTGTTTGTGATGAATTGCAACAGCTATATCGAGACACAAAGAGAAATATTAACTTCAGGGCCCCTGTGGATTGTGTATAACGACTAGAGGACGTAGTTCTACATGTGAGTCTAGCTGTTATATCAGCCGTCTGATACGGGATTATTGCAACCAAACCCTGTAACATCGGCATCTGTTCCATTGTACAACAGCAACGATTTCACATAGGGCCATTATAGTGTGTCTCTGACAAGGTATGTTAAGGCTTCTGCAGATGTCATACAGTGAGTGGATGTTTGTAATGTTATTGCAGTCTGTATTGCAATTGTTTTGAGTGTGGGGGAGATGTAGTTGGGTGTACATAGCAGATGCAGGTGTGTAGGAACTGCATTTATGCATATTCAATATGTGTGTGAGGGCTCCTTCCCTATTTGAAGACCTATCCTTTAGTAGAGTAATACTATGGTAATTGCTGGCTTATTCATTAAGCCATTGTTAATTGGTCCCTGTATATCATGCAGGTGATGTTGGTTCTTCAATCCCTTCGGAAATACATCGGTATGTAATGAAATGTTGCTACATGACATTTCTGTCACAGATATTTGCACTCATTGGAGTTGTGTTGGTGACTGAACCTCTTTGGCTTGGGTTGCCACCTTTTCAAATGGCCATAGTGGGACATTTGCAGCACACACATCAGATTTTAGAGCCCGACACATACCCACGATCAGTACAAAGTATGGAGCTTTACATATATGCCTATATAAAAGCTTATAGTCTTGTAGCGGTTTACTTGCTTATCCTGTTTCTTGTTACATGTAGGTATTTTAGATACAGATGACTATTTTATGCAACAATTACATTAAATATGGAACATGCCAAATGTCTCGAGATTGTAGGACATTAGTATTTGTTCTCATTTTGGTCAGGACACTACCGCACATAGAGGGACTGCCCCTCGCAAGGTGGAACAGGTGGTAACCCTATCTTTGGCTCATGTCCATAGCACATATTTGTAATAGTGTATAGACATATATACTCTCCATATCCTTTGTTCATAACGTTCGGTCGTGGCGGAATGTGTGATTGCTATGGTCCATGTTATGCACATATTTGAAGACTTCAACCGCTGTATACGGCATACCCACGGATTCAGGAATGCACACACTTCCAATGACCACATTACCGTTCCCAGACTCCCAAACCCCACAATACCAAACACTCAAACTCGCAAGAGTCAAACTCCCATAACTAACACAAACACAGAACATACACGCACACACAGACACACTGCTACCCATTACATCCAAATAAACCATCCTACACTACATATGGCCAGGTGGCCATGCCCCCATACACACCACATGTGGGTGGCTGCACCCCCCACACCACACCTACCTTAATAATCTACCTCTGAGATAGCAGAAACAGACACATGAAGCAAACCCCCACACACATATTACAGTCCCCCAGAAACACACACCGCACTCATAACACACACTTACACACACTGCAGCAATCAGAAACACACTTAAACACAGTACCTACCTGAATCGCAGCACCAGAAGCACTAACTAAATGTCCCTTAACATTGTGATAATAGTACTCGCAGTTCTGGTGTTCAGGTACTGTGGTCTTTCGGTCTTTAAGCCTCGTGATTACATGCGTTGGTATGTAAAGCATTCGGTATTTGGTAGTATCCTATATATATGTACCTCCATGGTTGTGTAGATGTTGTTAACCTATCTATATATTTGCATATATATGTATATCCATATATATCAGCATATATCTCTCTATCACCCTTTCTCTCTCTATATTATATATATATATATATATATATATATATATATATAGAGAGAGAGAGAGAATACACCTTTCGTTGGGTACATGGCGATGTATACTATTTCCCAAACTCCGCCCTTTTGTGTTTTAACCTGTCACAATACACACCTGCCATTGGTACATCTCAGGTAGCTTAGTGGTAGGTTATTGTGAAGATTGTGTCGTTTTACCTCTCAGAATAGGGCACTATTAGTACAAGGGTAAATAACACACATTTCAGTGGTTCTGAGCAGCTTTGCCCATGATCTGCGCGATATTCAGCAAAGGTTAGACCTGTGTTGTGCATATCCATGTAGTCATGTTTAAACAATGCTTACCAATACTTACCAGCGCAAAAACCCACTAACATGTGCTTAAACATGCTCTAATGACCTGCATCCAACATCCATTATTCGGGACATCAGAATTACGTAACAGCCCTTGCAGGTCGTGGAACCGGGACCATGCATGAGACAGTCAGTGGCTTTACCGCTGAGGCATCTGGGATATGTACAAGTGCTATGGTGTTTAGTATGTAGACTGTACTATGGCTGTTCCTCCATACTGCAAACAAATGTGCAACTCAGTTAGTTTACATATGGATGATACCTATTAATGGTATGTCCAAGTGATGCTTAATGAATGTGCTCCAGCTATGGGAATCCATGTCACAGTGAGTCACTCACTGTAATGTGCTACACCTTGCCACAACCATAACTGGAGAATGCTGGGGTGACAGATACCTGTCATGGGTACTCCCCATGCTTTGGAACTACATCCCTGATTACATTATATGGAGCCCTTCATTAACACACCAGGGAAACCTTGCAGAGTGGGTGGGGAATGGTGGTTACACCTCAGGGATCCTGCAATTGGCTCTGCTCCACAGCGGGACAGTTAGTTAATCAATGGGGTGGCGACAGCAGACACATTTTGGCTAGGCTTATGAATGGCCTCTGACAATTAGGCATGTACCTATCGATGTAGTTAGGAAACTATACATACAGTATCAACACATGCTGTTAGCTTAATTTACTGTTCAGGTATTGACTTAACTTGTGCCAATAGCAGTTGTGTGTGCAATAGTTGAGGGCTGCCTATGTAGGATGCACACAGTAGACCAACTATACATGACAATTTACAGGTGGTCGTGTGTGTGTGCCATCCCTTTTACTGTGTGTGCAGGTGGAGAAGTGTGTCTGTCCATAGGGGCCTACACTGTCAGTGTATGTGCTATAAGTTCCCTCTTTGCCAAGGCATGGGCATACTGGGCATGCCTCCATCTGCCTACTGGGGCTGGCACAGGGTGTTTGTGGTCTGAATCCTTCTGTGCCTGGGTACCCTTGGCAATTGCGGTGGGCTGTGAGGGCCTTCAACATTAGGTCCCTGCTGCAGCTGTTTCCATAGGATCATAGTATGTGCCATGCTCCAACAGACATGTCCAAGCAATGGAACTGTGATTTCAGCATCCCAAACACACACTCTATGATGATTCTGGTTTGTGCGTGTGCCTCATTATGGCGTTCTTGCATGGGTGTGTGTGCATTTCTGATGGGAGTCATCATCCACGGCTCCAGTGCATAGCCAGCATCCCCCACAAGGTGGCCATATGGGATGTCCCCCCTGACAAATACCTGGTACAGCTGTGAGGCATGCCAGATGTGGGAGTCGTGGTAGCTTCCAGGGCTGCCAGCACACACATCCATGATAATGCCCTGGGCATTGCACATGACCTGTCAGTTGATGGAATGGTATCCCTTGCGGTTTATGTAGTGCCTACCATACTCACCGGGTGGTGACTTGTTATGTATGTGCGAGCAGTCTATTGCACCCAGTACCTCCGGGTAGTCTGCCACATGGTGGAAGAGGCGCATATTGCTGGCCAACTCCTCCTGAGTTTGGGGGAAGTATATGTGCTCATTGGCATGTGGTAACATGGCATCCAGGAACTGGTGGAGTACCCTCGATACTGAAGCCTGTGAGATCCCCATGATATCTCCAGTTGGCCTTTGAAAGGTACCTGTGGCTAGTATTCTCAAGCTTACACATACTTTCGTGTCCACTGGGATGGGTTCCCCTCTCTTGTTTCTGGCTCTGAGGTGTGGCTGACACAGCTCAACGATTTGCTGTATGATGTCCCTGTCCACCCTGTAACGCTCTACTATCTCCAGATCATCTAGCCCCTGGTAGGTTACCCTTGGTCTGAACACTTTTCTCCTCCTCCTCCGGTGCCTGAGGTGGTTATCAGCATCATCCTCCACACCACCTTCAGTCTCCAACACATGCTGATGAATCACAGCTATGGCAGCTCCCAACATGTACATTGTAAAAGTCCCCCGTCTTGTTACACCGATGGTGCAGTGTTTGGGAATACACAAGTGTGTGTGAGGTGCCTTCACACTTTATACTACTGTGCTTTGGAAGCTGATGATGTCATAGGGTGTGTATGTACAATCCGAGCTGCAGGGTATCTTACTTATGTGTTTTACCACAGGTACTACTATTGTGGTTCCTTTGGTGTTAAATTACATTTGGCTGCCATGGATCACCTCTTGCCCTTGCCTTCACTTTTCAAACCGATTCCCCTCCCATTATCAGGCATGCATCCAGCAGCCTGCTTTCTTGTTTTGTACTTTCCCAACCCAGGATTGTGTTGCGAAATGTGTTCTATAGCCGATCTACTGCAGGTTTGCTTTTCTCTGCTGTGACAGTTCTCTTTTCTTTGCAATCTGGCACCTCCTCTTTCCTGTTCTGCAGGTTGCTGCTAGCAGCCTTGTTAGCTACCGTCAATAGCCCACTGTGAGTTAATAGGTGTTAGTTACTCAGTTGTACTCCAATTACCCTAATGCGGCATTTCCTTATTGTCTTCCCATAACCTTCCTGTTTCAGCTGTGGTGCGCGCCACGTGCAGCCGTTTACTGGGTTTCGAGCGCGTTGTCATCTGCATACACATGCACTTTTGGTCACCTTGTGTGTTTTCAGCTAAGCAAAGCAATGGCTACATCCACACCCCTATCCTGCAGCTCTGCTTAGCAATGGGCAACCCAGATTAGCAATGCTCCAACGTGCTTACAGCTACGGTGGCACACCCCTCTGCTGATTTCTTGTATACCTCCAGGCCACTCCTCGGTATTATACTGCTACTCCGTGTGGTACAGCCTTACGCCGGAAAGGTGTTTGCAGTTCAGTATTACTTGCCTCATTTGCATGGCATTGACTACTAATTCATAGTTACCGCGCCTAACACTGTCACAAACCCTTAGCAACCCTTGCGCCTTGGTTGTGGTGTAGCATGCATACCATTGACTATTATGGTGAAATCATGATTTGTGTTACATTGCAATTTTATGACATCTATATATATTTTCCTTGTGTTCCCATTTGCGCACACATGCCCTGAGGTTGTACTTTGCTTTAGTGTGGCCATGACGTTAAATGTTATTTTTTATGTGTTGTGCGTGTTTTTTTATGCTATTGGCTGTATATTTAGCTATTGGCGTATGTTAACTTTGTAATACGTAAGTTTGGTCCACTTTCATGGCTCCGATGTTCTGTTTGAAAAAATGTAAACCGTTTTTTTTTGGTTTACATTTCTGTATGCTACGCCTGCACCACTTCATGAATCGCTATGTACCTTCATTTGCATGCTGCACTACTGCGCATGGGGTGATTAGCATACATGCACTGAGAGCTGCGTAGCTCTGGCGTACGCTGGTAGTGCATGTGGAATCGGATCGTACCTGAATCGTTCGGCAACCACCTACGATAAGCCAATGCCTGGCGCAAGCTTCATGAATCCCAGGGAGTGTGTATCACAACACACACAACATTTTTAGGAACCACAGGCCAAAAACCCTGGGTCCTATCCAAGCATGTGTTCTTTTTCATTACATTTTTATACATCTCTATGCAATATATCTACAAAATGGACAGTACATCGAAATCTGCCTTCTCTTTGACTATATATTTTATATTTAAAAGTGTATTAAATTCCTTAAAATGCAATTGCAGCTTCAACTTCTGTGACAATCTGATATTTGTTGTCTTAAATCACTTACATCATGCAATATATGCCAATCTTTTCTAATAGTGTCTATCAGTCTAGTACATTTATTATGTTATTGCTATACTAACATCAGACCTTTTTCAATGTAATACTTTGTTTGTAAATACAGACCAACATAGTTTCATAGGTTCATAGGTTCATACTAGGCTATCTGCCCTGGGGCAATTATAAGCCTAGCCCGATTCTGTATGGCTTACGCCACCCCTTGATTTGAGTATACTGTGCCCTTTTTTAAGGTTTTGTTTGCTGTGCCTCTGTCTAATAGTGACACGGGAGTAATCCCTGGGACAAACCTACGATCCCCCATCCACTTATCGAGATTCCTCTTGAAGAGATTCAGTGAGGTGCTCTGCCTCACATGAACTGGAATTCTATTCCAGAGTGAAGGGAGCCTCTGGGTTATGAACCTGTCCCTCCAGCAAGTTCTATTTATTTCTGTGCTGAGGTTCAAGTCCCTCGAGCGTGTGGCTCTAAGGGATTTAGATTTACTGAGGTGGAGCATGTCCATTAATTCTGGATTTGACATAGCTTTGTATGTCAGGCATAGATCGCCTCAAGTAGGCGGTATGCAACTGAGTAGAGCTGGAGTTTTTTTAACCGAGCAGTATATGGCATCTGTTTGAGACCCTTGATCCTCTTGGTGAGATACTTTTGGGGTCTTTCTAATTGCTGCAGGTGTCGAGTAAGGTACATCCCAAAAGGGGCATTGTATTCTATGATGGGCCTGATGAGGGATGAATAAAGGGGCATGATTACCTCTCTTGATCTAGATGTGAAACCCTTCATGATGAGGTGGGCTATGTAGAAGGTCTTTCTAACCACTTTGGCAATGTGGTTTTCAAAGGAGAGATTGCTATCAACTTGGGTCCCCAGGTCCCTAATAACTTTCTCTGCACTTAATGGGTTTCCGCCTATGTGGTAATTTGTGGGCACATTGTTTTTGCCAAAGGGTATGACTATACATTTTTTGGCATTTAGGTTTAAACCATGGCCCTGGCACCAGTTATCTGTCTCTGTGAGACCTTTTTGAAGGATGTTTGTGTCAGCTGGAGAGTTGATTATGGCGCCCAGTTTGCAGTCATCTGCGAACTTGGTGAGCCATAGTCCTCCCACGTTTGCCTGTACCTCGGAAAAGTATATACTGAACAAGAGTGGTCCCAGGACAGAACCCTGTGGGACACCACTTGTGACCGGTTTTGAGTCTGACATGGCTCCAGCAACTCTCACTCTGTGGGTTCTGTCTTTGAGCCAGTTTGCAACCCATCTTGTGACATAGGGGTTTATATTTAAGCTGAATAGCTTATCTATGATGCCCGAGTGGGGTATTGTGTCAAATGCCTTTGCAAGGTCCAGATAGGCTGTGTGGACTACCTTCCCTTCATCTATGGCTTTGGTGACTGTTTCAAAGAAGTCAACCAGGTTCAAAAGGCAGGATCTGCCCTTGACAAAGCCGAACTGGGTAGGATCTAGTGTCTGTAGGTCCCCAATGTCTTTGTTTATGAGCTCCATGATGATCCTCTCCATAGCCTTGCAGACTAAGCTAGTTAGGCTTATGGGGCGATAGTTTCCAGGGTCCGTAGATGCTCCACCTTTGTGGAGTGGGACCACTGTTGCTTTACGCCATTCTGTGGGCACATATCCTGTAGTGAGGCTGAGATTGTATAGCTGTTTTATTTGAGGGATTAGTTCCTCTTGTAGTTCATGTAGGATGCAACCTGGGACGCCATCTGGTCCCATGGTAGCAGTGCTTTTTGCTTTGGAGAGGGCAGCCTTCACCTGAGCATCTGAGATGTTTGGGAGGCAGCCCTCTGCCGGGATAGATATTTGCTCTTTTGGGGGGGAGGGGGTGGAGAAGTTTGCACTGAACCTGTATGCCAGGATATTGGCGATGTCTGTGGGTTCAGTGTATTTTTTGTTGTTTAGAATCAACTCAGAACAAGTCTGGGAGTTGCATCCCAGGTTTCTAACATAACTGAAAAAAGCCTTATGATTGTCTTTGGTGTCCTGTGCAATTTTTCTCTCGAAGCTGGCCTTGGAGGATCTTATGAAGGATTGTAATTTTTGCTAGTACTGATCAGAGATGCCTTCCCTATTAGGGATTTTGCTCTATCATGTAGTAGCTTCCTCCTTCTGTTGTACAGTTTATTTATGGCAGGGGTCCACCAGACTGGACACCTGCCTTTGGATGATTGGGTCTTGGTTTTGTTTGGGATAGCATGATCCATGCATTCATGGAGATGTCCGTAGAATGCATTTATATAGGATTCTGCAGTTTGGGCTGTAGTTTCCACTGGCCCTGGGGCCTTGAAGGTTTCCACTTCGGTTTTGAGAAGTGAGAAGTTCGCTTTTGAGAAGTTTTTCACTGTGATTTTCTTGGCTGGGGGTGGGGTCGGGATGTGGACATCCAGTGAAATTAATTTATGGTCTGATCTTACCAATGAGGGATATACTTCTGGTGTGGAGCATAGAGTCCCCATGTTGGTAATGATCAGGTCTAGTATGTTGTCCCCTCTTGTGGGAGTGGTGACTAGTTGTTCCATAGCATTTGAGTTTATAATTTCCAGGAATCTTTGGGCTAAGGTGCTGGGGCTTGAGTAGTGCTTCCAGTCAATGTTTGGGTAGTTGAAGTCGCCCAATATAATGGTGTTCGGAGAGATCTTCATGTTCTCCAATGTTTTAAGGAAAGCCGAATGGGATTCCTGACTTTGAGAGGGTGGTCTATAGGATGCTATAAACTGAAAAGCAGTCTTGCCCACTGTTAGTTGCACATGGATGGTCTCCGATACTTCGTGCAATGCCACTAACCTGGAGGTGTGGATATCCTTGATAAATATGGAAACTCCCCCTCCTTTTGTGGTTCGGTCCGGGTTTTGGGGCCGAAAAGCATGATATGAGGTATAGCCTGGTAGTGCTCGGGTGCTCTCTGGAGCCTTGAACCAGGTTTCTGTCACTGCACAGATATCGATGTTCTCCATACTGGCCTCACAGAAACTTACAAACAGTTCAAGAACAGCAAGCCTGTAAATTAACTTTTTTAAATCTCAGAAAAGTGGGAAAAAAGCAAGATTTTTTTTTGTTTTTTTTGTTTTTTCAGAGATAGCAGAGGTTAACAAGTATCAGCAAGTTATAACAGTGCAGTAAATGACCCCACACAAGAGTGCTAGGCCAAAGACAGATAAAATGCAAGTTTTGAGAAAAAAACGATTTTAAAAATAAGTGCAAACAGGAAATTCAGTAAACAGCTCTAGGTTGTGCTCTAAATACAGTTACTAATATGTTATAACATTTAGACAGAATAAATTATTTCTGTCTCACTAGCCCCTGTTCATTGTAACTTCTTCCTCTAAAATCCTTAGACCATTTCATTATAATGTTTATATAAAATATCTTTTGTTTTTACTCTGGTCTATTTCAACATTTGCCCTTTAACAATATTATTAAAAACAAGAGTTTGGGGTGCAGACTTATCCTATGCAAGTGTATGCTCTTTTCACATCCATCTTGCATACCAATACACTTATTTTTCCTTCATGTGATTTTCTACCAATGATATCAAGAAAGTCTATTTTATTATACAAAAAAAAAATTCTTAAGCTGCAAAAAAAAAAAAAAAACACAGTTTGTTAAGAAATCAATAAATGCTTCCAATTCATCCATGGTACCTCCATACAAAATAAAAGTGTAATTTATAAATCTTTTGTAGAATAATACATTTCGAAAAAAATACATTTCCTTTTGTAAACACACAATCCTGCTTCTAAATATAATGTTATTAGTAAGAAATAAAAGTTTACACATACTGTTAATACTTGTGGTTGATAGGATAGTAAATGCTATTTATACATGTTCTTACTGATTTCATGCCATAACCATTCACAATTTCTGTGAAAATTGAGTCCACATCTAATATAACAAGCCAATACATAGTATTTTCCTTAATAACATAACAATCATGTAGTTTCTTCAAGAAAGCAGCACTATTTTTTACATGAACCAAGCAACATGCTTCTTAGTTTCTTCTGTAGATAGTTTGAGATTGATTTATTAACCCATCCTCTAGCAGAAAAAATTGGTCTCACTAGTGGACAAACTGTATCTGTATCTGTATGGATCTTGCGTATCCCATAACAAATTAGCATAGAGGGATATGGGACATAAAAATAATTCAAAATTCATTAATGGCCACACTAAGTGTACACTAAATATACACTGTGTGCATGATCTGTATTCAAAAACATCTCTAACACATCTTTTGTGCTTTCTTGTCATTCCAAAAGATTACACTGAGTGTACATACACATAGTCTATACGTTGTGGTACCCTTTATGAATCCCCTCAATATTTAAGGCTAAGACAATCAGTAGGAAAACTAAAATTAGGAGGAAGAAGGTGTGATTTACGCTTGTGTTGTCTGTTTACTCAGAACGGTGTACACTTAATATACATGTTGTGTGTGAGTTAATGAATCCCAGGTAATGTCTGTTTGTCATGCAGAAGGAATAGTGTGTAATCTGTAACTAGAACAGTGTGCATGATTTGGCCCAGTGATTTCCAAGTATGGGAAAGGGTGTATCACTGCATAGCTTTCTAGTAAATATGTAATGGCATACCTGAATTTCATACAAAGTAAGGGGAAGGGAGTGCTTTTGTTAAGCCTTACTGATTAATTGTAATTACATGGGTTTAAAACCATTAGGAGAAAGTCATGCTAAAACAGCTGCGTGCACCCTTTGTAAACACAATGTTGACTGATGAATCAGAGGCTTGGTATTTTTATGCATTTATATTTAATAAATAAAATGCCCCTTTTACTAATCAGAACTAAGTCATCTGTGATTTCTGCACAATAAAAGCTGAATCATCCTGTGATTACATAAAGCATTCCATATACTTTTGGGCTTGTAAATGTATTCCAGTCATTGGCTGCCCAATCAAAATGTAGGTGATTATTTGAAAGGAATTCTTGCAGCTGTCAAGAACAATCGGCTAGTTTTCCTACGTCTGGAGACAGATGCTGGTTGACACTAGTTGCCTTGCCTAACATTTACTGCTTCATTACCACCTCCTTTGTGATATTTCCAGGCCCAAATTTACCCCCGTCTGTTGTATATGTACATCAACCAGAAATATACACTGTCATAAATAAGTAAGAGGTGTTTGACATGTGAAGTTTTCACCAAGAAGCTTTACTAAGATTGACTCTGATGGCAGAAGCATAGGTCCCTTAAAGATACGAATACTGTTTTTACATATTGCTATATATGTGACATCCCTGTTAATTCAAAAAGGTTTAAAAACTATAGTCTATAGTTTAGATTTCACATTGAATGATTCAGAAACACAGAATATCATTACCATGCAGTGAAACATAGAGAAAATCCATTTCACATTAAGCAGTAGTTCATTCCAGAATTTCAGTGGTACAGATCATTGCTGGTGTCCCTGTAACACAAAGGTAGCTAGGGACGCACCTGTTTCTCAAGGAAATGGGGAATCTGTATACTGGGACAAAGGGTCACTGTATAGAGAGTGGACCCCTGAGGGTGGGCTAGAAGGGGAGAGGATACTGCAGCTGGTAGTGCCTAGAGCCTACTATCTGGTGCTTCTAGCCCTAGCCCATGATATTCCCTCTGCAGGTCATATGGGCATTAAATGTATAAGGAGACATATTATGCAGAATTTCTATTGGCCTGGAATTTCCAGAATTGTAACAGGGTACTGCCGGACCTGTGAGCAGTACCAAAAGGTAGGCAAGGCAGGAGACAAGGTGAAAGCTCCTTTGATGCCTTTGTCTGTGATTGAGGAGACATTTAAGAGGGTAGCTATGGATATTGTGGGGCCTCTGAGTACCACAAGTTCCACAGGGAAAAGGTATAGCCTACTGGTATTAGATTATGCTACAAGATACCCTGAGACGGTGGCTTTGTCCTCTATTGAGGCAGAAAAGGTGGCAAATGCTTTGTTAGAGATTTTCAGCAGGGTAGGTTTACCAAAAGAAATACTGACTGACAGAGGTGCCAATATCATGTCAGACCTGCTGGCTTGTCTATGGAAGTACTGTGGAGTGAAGCACCTGAAGACCACCCCCTACCATCCCCAAACGAATGGTCTTGTTGAGAGGTTACACTCTACACTCAAGTCCATGCTACAGGTATTTGCAGACCAGTTTAACAGGGAGTGGTACAAATATTTGCCCCATCTGTTGTTTGCTTATAGAGAGGTTCCCCAGGAGTCCACAGTTTTTTTCACCCTTTGAGTTGTATGGGCATAGGGTGAAGAGACCTCTAGATTTAATTCATGATGAGTGGGAAGGTGAGTGTGAACCTCACAAGGTGTCTGTTGTTGCATATGTCCTAAACCTCAGGACAAGGCTCAGGGAACTCATGGACCTGGCCAAGGAGAACCTGGCAGAAGCTCAACAACAGAAAAGGTATGGTAAGACAGGGATGTTTGTTCTAGAGAATATGCTGTAAGGCAGCCAGGTAATGGTTCTCATTCCTGTCAGACACAACAAGCTGCAAGCAGATTGGGAGAGTCCCTACAAGGTAGTAAGAAAAGTAAGTGATGTTAACTACATGGTAGAACTGCTAGGCAAAAGGCAGGAGCACAAATTGTACCATGTTAACATGATGAAACCTTACCATGATAGGGAGGCCCTTGCGGTATTTGCAGTGGCTTGCAGGAGGAGTCTGTGGAAGATCTGGTTACTGATCTCCTCGGTGAGGCTCGGACAGACACCTCAGTGGAAGGGGTAGCGGAGTCCCAGCAGCCATCTCCTACCCAAGTTTGAGAAATCTGAGCAGTGTTACAGGAGTTTGGGACCATGTATACTCGGAAACCAGGGTGCACTTTCCTGGTGCAGCACCAGGTGGATACAGAACCCCAAAAGCCTAGTAGACAGGCCCCTAATAGGGTGCCTGAGAGAGTCAAACAGACTCTGAGGGAGGAGATACAGGAGATGTTGGAACTAGGGGTAATTCAAGAGTCTAACAGTCCCTGGGCCTCCCCAGTGGTGCTGGTACCAAAGAAGGATAGCACCATCAGGTTCTGTGTGGACTGCAGGAAATTAAATTGTCTCGCAGAGTCAGATGCTTACCCCATGCCTAGGACAGATGAGGCCCTAGAGGAGCTGAGTGGGGATAAGTAACTTACAGCCATTGAGCTTACCAAGGGTTACTGGCAGGTGCCCTTGACTCCCAGTGCTAGAGAGAGGTCAGCCTCTGTGACTTTTTTTGGCTTGTATGAGTTAACAAATATACCCTTTGGGATGGTAAATGCCTCAGCAACTTTCCAGAGGCTGGTAGATCATATCCTAGCAGGAGCAGGAGGGTTTGTTTTTGCTTACCTAGATGATATTGCCATCTACAGCCATTCCTGGCAAGAGCTCCTCGAACATGTCAAGGAGGTGCTGGATAGACTACAGAGGACAGGGTTGACCATTAAGCCGAGCAAATGTCAGGTGGGTATGGCAGAGGACCCCTCCTTGGGTCATAGAGTGGGTAGTGGTAAGATCAGGCCAGAACCTGCCAAAGGTTAAGCCATTCTGGCATGGCCTGCACCTGTTACCAAAAAGCAGGTGAGGGCATTCTTAGGGACATCAGGGTACTACACAAAGTTCATCCCCAGTTATAGTACCATAGCTGCTCCCCTCACAGACCTGACAAGGAAGAAAAGGTCAGAGAAGGTAGTGTGGACTCCAGCATGTGAGCAGGCATTCCAGGAGCTTAAGGATGCTTTGGGAGGATGCCCTGTGTTAGCCACTCCAGATTACAGCAAAGAAGTTGTGCAGGTGGATGCTTCAAACCATGGAGTGGGGGCTGTTCTTAGCCAGAGTTCTTCAGAGGGAGACGTGCACCCAGTGGTTTATCTCAGACATAGGCTCCAACCCAGGGAGGAATGTTATGCAGCTGTAGAAAATGAATGTCTAGCCATAGTGTAGGCACTGCAGAAAATTCAGCCTTATCTGTATGGAAGAAAATTCACTGTAGTGGCAGATCACAATCCTCTAACGTGGTTAAACAGAGCCAGCCAGCAAAATGCCAAGTTGCTACGATGGAGCCTAGGGTTATAAGCATATGATATGTCAGTGCAACACTGCAGTGGGATTAGCAATGCCAATGCAGATGGGCTCTCAAGACAGGGAATGGGGTAAGGTATACTCAGATAGACCTAACCCTCTCAAGCAACGTTTCTCAAGGGTCACTTGAAAAACTAGCTTGAGTTCTCTGGGGGGGGGGGGATATGTAAAGATATGTTAAGGCTGCCAGCCTAGCCAGATAGAATTTTGTAGATAATTCTGTCATTTGTAAATATTAATATAAGCCACAGGCTTGTTCTCGTAAATGAAAGAAAATGGTGTTAAATGTGGAACTGCAAAAATGTAACAACAGTGCACTCTGCTGTAGGAAAGCTGGTAAGTCAAGCATGGTATAATTGTTTGATTACAAAATCCGGAGCCAAGGTGTCTGGATGAAGTAATTCTTGCTTTTGTTTTGAGACTACAGTTAATTACTAGAATTTGCATGTATAATGTCTTTTATTGCTGTAGCTTCCTGACCAGGTGCAAGATCAAAAGGGCTGTTACACTCAGAGCTTCTGCTAGCCTGGGAAACAGAAAATAATGATGTAACCTGAAATGAGTCAGTGGTACCTTGTTATCAATTTAAGGATGGATCTTTAGAAGATTATTCAAAAGTGATAGGACCAAACAGAATTCTTAGTTAACAGAATGAATAAGTAAACATAATTTCAGGCGTGAACTATTGATGTTAATTTTAAAACACTTGCGAAGGTTTAGAGGGGTTTGTCATCACATCTGGTACCCTAGCTCACTCCTGATTGGCAAGAACTACCTGATATGCAAAGAAAGGGATAGACTTCTTGACCAATCTGATGTAGGTGACCTTCTGGTTAGTGTAAGGCCAACACACCTGGCACACCCCCATGCCCATCGGTAACAATTCTATATAAGCTGAATGTTTGCATGTTTTATCTGAATGTCCCAAAGCACTCATCTATCTCCACAATAAATACAGTTTAACTATGACTGAGAGTACAGTGCATTCTTTGCTAAGCATTCATCCTACTTGAATTTTTACACAGTGGCATTCCATTTTTTTAACTTCCCTCTGCATGTGGTTTTCTTGCCTTTACTACCCTCCCCCCATGGGGAAGGGAGACTGGTTAGTGCTGAGGTTACACAAGGCTACAAACTTAAGACCTTATTAGGACTAGCTTCATATATCTGTTTTGTTTTGGTTTGGCTTTTCCTTTTCCAAGTGCCTTTCCGAGTGATGGTAGGGTCAGATATGTGCTCCCTCCTTTTAGTATGGCTCCCAGATCCCGTCTTAGATCATGTCCTCTACAGACTTTCATAAGAATTCTGTACACTTCCATCCACTGTCCAAACCTCCCAACTCCCCCCCCCCACACACACACACAGAGATCCTCCTCTGTACATATTCCAACACTATTACCAAATATTTAAAGCCAAAAACACCAAAAATTAACTAATCAGATGACATCAGATGTTCCTGAAGTAGCAAGTGGCTTTCTGCCCTTGTCTATTATGTTGTGTAAAAAAAAAACATATTAACCCCCTCAGCCTCCTCTATAACCTCTGCCTCATGAAAATTCAGTGTCAGAAGAATGAAAACAAGCCACTGCCAATCTAACCTCTAAACGTGTCTAATCAGGAAATGCAAAAGACTTTGGGACAATATCCATGCTACAGGCCCAATTAAACATTTTTGAAAAACTAACCACTGACTACACCAAGAATTGCAGTATTGCATCACCATATCAGTATAACTTTTGGACAGGAAGCAGCACAATGGCAACCTTCTACAGTTTAACCGATGATACCTTCTAAAATGTAGATATAGGCCTCAGCACTTACAGTATGTATTAATCTCACTAAGACCTTTGACTTTTTTAGAGCATGAGCTGCTGCTGCACTCACAATTTAGAGTGGGAAGAAGCACAGAGACCATCCCTTGATTCAACAACTTCTGTCCACTATTTTTCCATCCTCCCCACTTTCTGAGGATGTTCTACAAGGATCTCTTTTATCTGCCCTGCTATTTTCAGTGTTTATTAACAAAGTTTCTACAAGTTTACCACAGACTCAAATTTTTCTGTCTGGCAATTAGTGCAGATGTTTAATGCTCTGAGCTTGTCCCCATTCTCAAAGTTACAGGATTGATTCTTTCCACCTCCATTTGTTTACTGTGTAACCCTGACCAAGTCATTCAGTCAGAAGATTCTCCTGGGCTCAAGGGCCTCTTGTGCACAGTGGGCTTATCCAGTTACCAAAATTTTAAAATAAGTAAAAAAATGCAGCTTACTAGCTAGATAGATAGATAGATAGATGGTTAGACAGAGAAATATGAATAGGGTCTACATTAGATGAACAAATGCTTAAAATGTCAAGTACGACATGCCTGACATCTTTTAAGCAAAAGTTCATCTAAGCGAAATCCCATAATGTCGAAACAAAGAGTTTCAAAAAGTAATAATTGGCCAGCCATCAGGAAGCGAACGGCTGACAGCTAAAATGTACTGTACACCATTAACCTCCCCTCTAAAAAAAACCCCAAAAACAAATCAACAGACAAACTAAAGTGGGGGACTTCGCCCACCACATCCCCCAATGTGGGGGGCTGTACCCCCCACACCCTCCTCCTACTTAAATATGCCAACTCTGAGATCGCACCACAGTGGAGGACTGTCATAACATTACACAAGGTGAATGATGAGACCGCACCAAAGTGGAGGACTGTAAGAACGGATAGACAAAGTAAACGTTCTGACGTCAGCCATTGGCTTCCTGACGCCTGGCCAACTATAACTTTTCAAAACTCCTTGTTTCGACATTGTTAGGTTTTACTTAGATGAACGTTCACTTAAAAGCTGTCAACCATGTCGTACTCGACATTTTAAGCATTCATTCATCTAATAGGGAACCAATGAATAGACAGAGATAGATAGATAGATAGATAGATAGATAGATAGATAGATAGATAGATAGATAGATAGATAGATAGATAGATAGATAGATAGATAGATAGATAGATAGATAGATAGATAGATAGATAGATATGAATAACATTATAAGCAGAAGATATGATCATGTACTGGACCAATTCTTCCCATTTAACTGTCAAAAACAACTATAATTTAATTCAGCTCCATGCTGTATAAGGATGAAGCCCTGACTGTGGAGAAGATGACCCAGGCTTTAATAGTGGCCCAAGCATATACAGGAGTTGGCTGGGAAGGCTGGAAGTTAATGGTTATTGCTGGCTTGCTCATCTGGGGGAGGATGAAGGGCTGGCTTGCCACTTAGATAACATATACTGGGAGCATTGGGTATAACATCTGTAGACTGAAGGCCTAGGGAGCATGAGCTGCCATTGTGCTGAAGCATGTATCACACTATCTAGCATGTACATGTACACTCCTGGCAGTGGCAGTGCACAGACAGTTTAGAAATCCTCCATGGGTGAAAAGAATGATCCAACAGTGGAAGGTATGCCATCCTGCAAGACCAGTAAGATAGCCTCACTCCCTACTGCCCATTTCTCACCATGACAGGACAAAATAAACTTGGGGGGCTCTTGTTTCCTTCAAGATTACTCAGCTCTTGGCCCTGCAGAATGAATGGGATGGTTTGGTGCAAGTAAAGGAGCCATTAGGCCAGGTTCTACAAGGATGACAGTATGGTTTCTCCCAGCTTTCAGCATGGCTGATACAAAACAAACATGTTAAATCCACATTTATGCTTTTTTGGGACCAAAACAAAATTTTTCATTAGTTCTTTAACATTTGGATATATTATGTAGAAGTGAAAAATCTAATGCAAGTACCCATACTTTACATATTGATGATATTTGCTTGGTTGGTCTCTTAGATTCCAACACCATGCTAACTTAGCCAAATGCAAAATACTGTTCTGGGCTAATAAGATTTCTAATTTCCTTTATAGGTTCATAGGTAGGTACTAGGTTACTGGTCCTAGGGCCTATATAAGCCTAGCCAAACAGTACCCTGTCTTTTGCCACCCAAGAAAAATATTTTCCTGTGCCCCTGTCAAGCAGAGCCACAGAAGTGATCCCCGGGGTAAATTTCCTATCTCCCATCTGATCATCAAGATTTTTCTTGAAGAGTGCTAATGAGGAGCTTTGTTTGATATAGATAGGTAGTTTGTTCCAGAGTATGGGAAGTCTCCAGGACAGGAATCTATCCCTCCAGCATGTTCTGTTTATTGTGGTGACATGGTTTAAGTCCCTAGAGCATGTAGCTGGGAGGGATTGGGATTTCTTTAAGTGGAGCATGTCCAACAGCTCTGGTTTGACATAGCTTTGTATGTTAGGCAGAGATCGCCTCTGATTAGGTGATATGCGTCGGAGTAAAGCTGGAGTTTTTTGAGATGGTCTGTGTAGAGCATCTGTTTGAGGCCAATAATCCTCTTTGTGAGGTATTTCTGCAGCCTTTCCAGTTGTTGTAGTTGTCTTGTGAGGTACATACCAAAAGAGGCGTTGTACTCTATAATGGGTCTAATGAGTGATGAGTAGAGGGGAACAATGACCTCTTTTTTCCTGGATGAGAAACCTTTTGTGATGAGGTGTGCCACATAGAAGGATATCCTGACTACTGTGGGGATGTGATTATCAAAGAAGAGACTACTGTCCACCTGTGTCCCAAGGTCTCTTATCACACATTCGGTGTTAAGTAGGCTACCGCCTACGTGGTAGTTCATGGGTACAGAGTTTTTTCCAAAAGGGATGAAAATGCACTTTTTGGCACTGAGCTTGAGGCCATGGCTTTGACAACAGCCATCTGTCTCAGTGAGGCCCTTTTGTAGGATGTACACATTGCTAGGAGTTTTGATTATGGCTCCTAGTTTGCAGTCATCTGTGAACTTTGTTAGCCAAAGGCCTTCTATGTTAGCCTGTATTTCAGAGAAATAGATACCAAACAGGAGACAACCCAGGAATGAACCCTGTGGTACTCAACTTGTCACTGGTCTGAAGTTGGATTTAGAGTCTGCTACTTTCACAGTGTGGGTTCTGTCAGTGAGCCAGTTGGCAATCCATCTTGTGACATAGGGATTTATACCTAGTTTAGTGAGGTGATCTATAACTGCAGATTGTGGGGTGGTGTCGAAAACCTTGGCGAGTTCTAGATAGGCTGTGTGAACCACCTTACCCTCATCTACAGCTTTGGTGACCGCTTCAAAGAAGTCTATCAGGTTTAGGAGACATGATCTGCCTTTTACAAACCCGAACTGGGTAGAGTCCAGAGTTTGGAGATTACCAATGTCATTGTTTATACGTTCCATGATGATACGTTCCATAGCCTTGCAGACCAGGCTTGTCAGCCTAATGGGGCGGTAGTTCCCAGGGTCTGTGGTGGCTCCCCCTTTGTGGTGTGGGATAACCCTTGCTGTGCACCATTAAGTGGGCACAAAGCCTGAGGAGAGGCTATCATTGAACATGATACTTAGGTGGGGTGCCAGTTCATTCTGTAGTTCATGTAGAAAGCAGCCTGAGTTGTTGTCAGGTCCTAACGATGCTGTGTTCTTGGCTTTGGAGAGTGTTTTTTTACCTGTGCAGCCGTGATTACAGGAACTTTGCATTTGTCCAGTATAAAGATGGGCCCTTTGGGGGCTGAGAGAGGGGTAAAGTTAGCACTGAACCTATCTGCCAGGATATTGGCAATATCAGTTGGTTCTGTATATTTAATGTCATTGTGCTGTAACTCAGAGAAGATCTGAGTGTTGCCATTGAGATTCTTAACATAGCTATAGAATGCTTTGTGGTTGTCTTTAGAATCGGTGGCAATTTTGTTTTCATAACTAGCTTTGGAGGATTTTATGAGGGATCTCAGCTTCTTACTGAGGCTGACCACGGAGTTCCTCCAGTCATGGGATTTTACTGTTTTTTGCAACAGTTTCCTTCGTCTGTTGTAGAGTTTGTTTATGGCAGGGGACCACCAGATTGGCTTCCTTTTTTGGAGGATAGCATCTTGGTTCTGTTAGGGATTGCATGATCCATGCATAGGTTCATAGGTTCATAGGTTCATACTAGGCTATCTGCCCTAGGGCATTTATAAGCCTAGCCAGAGTGTGTATGGCTTTTGCCACCCATTTTAAATTAATTTTGCTATGCCCTTTTTCGAGGTTAGTATACTGTGCCTCTGTCTAACAGTGACACAGAAGTGATACCCGGGGTAAACCTATGATCTCCCATCCACTCATCAAGATTCCTCTTGAAGAGAGTCAATGAGGGACTCTGCCTAACCTGGACTGGGATTTTATTCCAGAGTGAAGGGAGCCTCTGGGTTATGAATCTGTCCCTCCAGCATGTCCTATTTATTTCAGTGCTGAGGTTTAAGTCCCTCGAGCGAGTAGCTCGATGGGATTTGGATTTTCTGAGGTGCAGCATGTCCATTAATTCCGGGTTGGACATGGCTTTATACATCAAGCACAGATCGCCTCTGAGCAGGCAGTATGCCACTGAGTAGAGCTGGAGTTTCTTTAACCGGGCAGCATACGGCATCTGTTTGAGCCCCTTGATCCTCTTGGTGAGGTACTTTTGGGGTCTTTCCAGTTGCTGCAGGTGTCTGGTAAGGTACATCCCAAAAGGGCCATTGTACTCAATTATGGACCTGATGAGGGATGAGTAAAGAGGCACGATGACCTCCCCTGATCTAGATGTGAATCCCTTCATGATTAGGTGGGCTATATAAAATGTTTTTCTAACCACTTTGGCCATGTGGTTGTCAAATGAGAGACTGCTATCAACTTGGGTCCCCAGGTCCCTAATTACTTCTTCTGTACTTAATGGATTACCACCTATGTGGTAATTTGTGGGCACTTCGTTTTTGCCAAAGGGGATGACTATACACTTTTTGGCATTTAGCTTGAGGCCATGGCTCTGGCACCAGTTGTCTGTTTCTAAGAGGCCCTTTTGGAGGATGTTTGTGTCGGCTGGAGAGTCTATTATGGTGCCCAGTTTGCATTCATCTGCGAACTTGGTCAGTCACAGTCCTTGCATGTTGGCCTGTACCTCCGTGAAATATATACCGAACAAGAGAGGTCCCAAGACTGAGCCTTGTGGGATGTCACTTGTAACTGGTTTGGAGTCTGACATGGCTCCAGCTATTCTAACCATGTGGGTTCTGTCCTTGAGCCAGTTTGCAACCCATCTAGTGACATAGGGGTTTATATTTAAGCTGGTGAGCTTATCTATAATGCCCAAGTGGGGTATTGTATCGAAGGCTTTTGCGAGGTCCAGGTAGGCTGTGTGGACCACCTTCCCCTTGTCAATGGCCTTGGTGACTGTTTCAAAGAAATCGACCAGGTTTAAGAGGCAGGATCTACCCTTAACAAAGCCGAACTGGGTAGGATCCAGTGTCTGTAGGTCCCCAATATCTTTATTTATAAGGTCCATGATGATCCTTTCCATAGCTTTGCAGACCAAGCTAGTGAGACTTATGGGGCAATAGTTTCCAGGATCCGTTGAGGCACCACCTTTGTGGAGAGGGACCACTGTTGCTGTACGCCACTCTTTGGGTACATATCCTGTAGTAAGGCTGAGATTGAACAGTAGTTTTAGGTTTGGGTTTAGCTCTTCTTGGAGTTCATGTAGGACGCAGCCCGGGACACCATCTGGTCCCATTGATGCTGTGTTTCTTGCTTTGAGAGGGCAGCTCTTACCTGAGCATCTGAGATGTCAGGGGGGCAGCACTCTGCTGGGATAGATATTAGCCCTTTTGGTGGGGAGGGGAGAAGTTTGCGCTGAACCTGTCAGCTAGGATGTTGGCAATGTCTGTGGGTTCGGTGTATTTTCTGTCATTTTGGACTAATTCTGAGCATATCTGGGAATTCCCACCCAGGTTCCTAACATAACTAAAGAAAGCCTTGTGATTATCCTTAGTGTCCTGTGCAATTTTTCTCGAAGCTGGCCTTAGACAATTTTATGAGTGCCCGTAGTTTTTTGCTAATACTGATCAGAGATGCCTTCCCTTTTTGGGATTTTGCTCTGTCATATAGTAGCTTCCTCCTTCTATTGTATAGTTTGTTTATGGCTGGGGTCCACCAGACAGGACGTCTGCCTTTGGAGGATTGGGTCTTGGTTTTATTTGGGATTGCATGATCCATGCATTCCTGAAGGTGTTCATAGAATGCGTTTATAATGGATTTTGTGGTCTGGGCTGTATTATCCACAGGCCCGGGGGCTTTGAAGGATTCCACCTTGGTTTTGAGGAGTGTGAAATTTGCTTTAGAGAAGTTTTTCACTGTGGTTTTCTGCGCATGGGGTGGGGTTGGGATGTGAATATCCAGTGAGATTAGTTTATGGTCTGATCTTACCAGTGAGGGATACACTTCTGGTCTGGAGCATAGAGTCCCCATGTTGGTGATGATCAGGTCCAGTATGTTTTCCCATCTTGTGGGAGTGGTAACAAGTTGTTCCATAGCATTTGAGTTTATAAATTCTAGGAACCTTTGGGCTAGGGTGTTGGAGCTAGAGTAATGCTCCCAGTCTATGGTTGGGTAGTTGAAGTCACCCAATATAATGGTGTTTGGAGAGACCTTCATATTTTCCAGTGTTCTCAGGAAGGCCGAGTTGGGTTCCTGGGTTTGGGAGGGTGGTCTGTAGCAGGCTATAAACTGGAAGGCAGTTTTACCCACTGTTAGTTGCACATGGATAGTCTCTGATGCTTCGTGCTGTGCCACCAACATGGAGGTGTGGGTATCTTTGACAAATATTGATACTCCCCCTCCTTTTGTGGTTCGGTCCAAGTTTTGGGGCCGAAAAGCATGGTATGAGGTATAACCTGGTAGTGCTGGGGTGCTCTTGAGAGCCTTGAACCAGGTTTCTGTTACTGCACAGATATCGATGTTCTCCATGCTAAGGACAGTTTCGAGTGCGTGCATCTTGAGGTTTAGACTTCTGGCGTTGAGTAGCATTACTCTAAGTTTCTTATCCCTTGTGATACCTATGGAGGTGGGTTTGTCTTTTGAGCCTTGCCTAAAAAAGGCACTATGGGGGTAGCAAGAGCCTTTGCCAATATCCGAAAGCCCAGGGGTGACAGGTGCAAGCCGTCCCTAGCAAAGCATCGTAGCTTGTCGAGCATGTCATCCCAGGCTGACAGGCATTGGATCCCCTTTGAATGACACCAATACTTAAGCCAATTGTCGAAATTGATAATCTTGTCTTCATACTGTGGCATCATTCTTGGTGAGGGTAAGATGCTACTCAAGGTCAGGGTCATACCGGCCTGGGCTACATGCTCAGAGAGCTCCTCTATGTCTCTTTTCATGTAGTCCAGGGAGGTACATCTCAGGTCATTCACACCAGCATGGAAAATGACTGAGTCATATTTGTACTTGCCTTGGAGTGACCTGAGTGCTTGTGTTATGTGGCGGATCCTAGCGCCCAATAGGCAGCTCACCGTGACCTTCTCCTTGTTCAGCCTGGTGAGCGGGACGTCAGTGTGCCTGATGATAGAGTCACCTATTACAAGTGTATCAGGTGTGTTGTTTAGCCTTAAGGGCTGTGACTGTTCAGCACCCTGGCTTTGTGAGCTATGTGTTGCACGTGTTTTGTTTTGGGGTAGCGGTTGCTTGGGTGTCTGCTTTGGAGGTCTCTGCTGCTTAGGCAGATTTTTATTTAGAGCCTCCAAGTATGTTTTTGTGTGTTTATGTGTTTGGTTTGCTGTCGTGGTAGGTCTATGTGAGACTGGAATTGTAGTGAGTGTGGTTTCCTTCTCCTCCTGACTGGTTACGCCAGTACTGAGTTGAGAGAGCTTAGCCTCCAGTTTGGCTATATGGTTGCATCTCTCACATGTGTTGGAATTTGTTGGGAGGAGGAGAGGGTTGTCTGTGTACATTAGGCAGTTGTAACATTGCCTCAAGATTCCCAGGTTCACCAGCTGGACCGGAGAGGAGATTGACAACTGACCTTTGGACATGCTAGAATAGTATTGGGAATTCCTTTATAATTGAAAAAAAGGGCCAATGGGGAACAAGTTACTCAAGGGGAGTTTGTCAGGGTGTAGTGCTTTTAATTTTTTAGTGCTGACTTATATAATTGCTTTAGTGAGCAAGTGCTAGGCTTTAGCATAGGAATAGGGTGTTTATTATGAGAACTAGATCAGTTCCAAGGCTCAAACCCAAATAAGCGGCGCTGCTCGATGCCGCGCTATGCACAAAATCATCAAAGCCGCGCTACAGCGGGTTTTATACAGGCGGACTTGAAAGAGCTAGAAATTGGCCCAAAACAGCCAACAGACTACCAGATTTATGTGCTGGGAACACTCCTCCAGGGACAGATAGGCTGCTCCAAGCTCCCCACTGCCACTGGTGAACAAAGAAGCCTCCCTCTATCCAGGAAAGGAAATGGCAGCACAGGAACTTTCCAAAAGTCCAGAATACAGCAAAGCCTGTATTTGGACTACTCTAGGTCAGGAAAGATGGGAAACAAGGATAACTTTTTTTTTTTCTTTTTTGCAACAAACAGCAGGAAATTGCAATAAATATGTAGCACAGGCTAGCACACTTGAGTGTGTAGTCTCAACAAGTAAATGCAACAAACAGGACAAACTTTAAAAGTGCAGGTGCAAAAACAACTTTAGACAGTTTAAAACAGTTCAAGAAGCAGAAATATTTGCAGTTTAGCTAGATCGGACAGTCACCCAGGTAGTAGCAGCAAAAAACACTTTTATCAGGTTAGCAGTCACTCTTTTAGCCTCTCTGCTGCTAGCACCACTCTGCAGGACCACGAGGAGCTTGGCTGAGTAGTATCAAGCGCAAAAACCTCACCAAAGCGGGTTTTATACAGGGGGATTTGAAAGAGCTAGAAATTGGCCCAAAATGGCCAATAGACTACCAGATTCTTGTGCTGGGAACACTCCTCCAGGGATAGATAGGCTGCTCTAAGCTCCCCACTGCCACTGGTGAACAAAGAAGCCTCCCTTAATCCAAAAAAGGAAATGGCAACACAGGAACTTTCCAAAAGTCCAGAATACAGCAAAGCCTGTATTTGGACTACTCTAGGTTAGGAAAGACGGGAAACAATGATAATTTATTTGTTTGTTTTTTTTTGTTGTTGTTTTTTTTGCAACAAACAGCAGGAAAATGCAATAAATATTTAACACAGGCTAGCGCACTTGAGTGTGTAGCCTCAACAGGTAAATGCAACAAACAGGACAAACTTTAAAAGTGCAGGTGCAAAAACAACTTTAAACAGTTTAAAACAGTTCAAGAAGCAGAAATACTTGCAGTTTAGCTAGCTCGGACAGTCGCCCAGATAGTAGCAGGAAAAACACACTTTTATCAGGTTAGCAGTTGCTCTTTTGGCCTCTCTGCTGCTAGCACCCCTCTGCTTATAAAGTGCATTTGTATAGTATTCAGCAATCATACCTCTATTGTCCATCAGCATGGGTGTTGTGAAGTGTGCCACTTCTGTCTTAAGAAGCGTGAAGTTGGCTTTGGAGAAATATTTTACAGTGGTTTCCCTAATGGGGGGTGGGGGTGGGATGTTGATGTCTAGGGTGATTAGCTTGTGGTCGTATCTGACCAACAAGGAATTGACCTCTGGTGTGGAACACCAGTTGCGCATTTTTGTAGTGACCAGGTCTAGGATATTGCTGCCCCTGGTAGGGGTGTGGATAGGTTGATCCAAGGTGTTAGAATTTATGAATTCTAGAAAACGTTGAGCACAAGAGTTGGTACATGAGTAGTTTTCCCAGTTAATGGTGGGGTAGTTTAAATCACCCATTATTTGGGTGTTAGGTCATACCCTAATATTTTCCAGTGTATCAAGAAATGAGGAGTAGGAATTCTGGGGCATGGTGGGGGATCTGTAGCAAGCTACAATTTGGATTGTTGTCTTGCCCAGAGTTAGTTGCATTTGGATAATATTGGATGCATTATGCTGAACAACTATCCTGCAGGTGTGGATATCCTTAATGAATATGGACATGCCTCCACCTTTAGTGTTTTGGTCCAGGTTAGGTGGCCGAATGGTGTGGTATGAATTATAGCCTGGTAATGCAAGGGTGATCTCTGGAGCCTTGAACCAGGTCTCTTTCACTGCACAGATGTTGATGTTCTCCATTTTAAGGAGTGCCTAGAGTGAGTGCATTTTAAGGTTTAGACTTCAAGCATTAAGTAGCATTACCCTCAGATTTTGCTTGCTTGTACGTTATCCAGGGTGAAAAATTGCTACAGGTAAAGGGGATCTACACATCCAGCTAGAAAATGGACACTGTAGCAAATGCATCCAAGAAAAACTTGGACTCGTTTTATACAACAGCTAATAAGATCTCCAGATTTACCACCATGGGCCCTAAAAGGAAACACCACTGCTCAGCACCAGCTAAAGTAAAATGGCTACAAGTAAGACATCGATGTAGCCAATTACTCACATCTCTAGCATCAAACTTATAAATTTGGACACTTTCTCCTTCTTTATCATCAGGCTGATTAAATGGATAAGCACCTACAACCTGATATTCCAATCATTTACTTTCCTTTTTAAAATGATCCTCTAATCAAACCTCACAGTAATTACCATGGCTTCTTCAACAATGACCACAGCTTCTTCAGCAATGGCCATGGCTTCATCAGCAATGACCCCCACATGTGGAAATGACTGCAGCTACAATCAGTCTCTTCATTGCACAAATTCCATGAACACCTTAAAAAAATTCCTATTTAATGAAACCAATTGTGAGTGATTTACAACGCACAGCATCACATGAATCGCATACTATTCCAACACCTTCCCACAGTACATTTTGGCAATAATTATCCAGATGGTAAGCACCCTCACCTACATACCATATGAACTATAACTTACCTTTCTACTCTTAATCATGTCAAATAATTAACACTTGACACTCCTTGTTCCCCACTTCTCTTTGTCCTGCTGCCTTTCCTCTAAATCACTAGTCTACATATTGAACTTGTAATTTATCTGAAAATGCAGACGTTATGTCTGTACACTGTAAATCTCTTGTATGTTCCTTTAGATATAATTTATACTGCTTCATTGTAATGCTTGTTTGCTGGGTTTTTTTGTTTGTTAAATTGCTGCTTCATCACTGTAACCTTTGATTTGTTCCTTGTAATCCTTATTATATTTGCTGTTTAATCCCAGGCTCAAACTGAAATTGATTCATCTGGATCAGTTTTCTACTCCAGTTAACAAATGAAAATGAATAGACAGATAGATAGCCAGATAGATAGATAGATAGATAGATAGACAGATAGATAGATAGACAGATAGATAGACAGATAGATAGATAGATAGCCAGATAGATAGATAGATAGATAGATAGATAGATAGATAGATAGATAGATAGATAGATAGATAGGCAGACTGTTTACATTATGAATTATCTATTTGCCTTTCCTTGTGCTTATTTTGAAAAAAAAGGTCTATTTTGCCTCTCATTGTCTGTTCTACTGACTTACTTGGTCTGAATTCATTAGCTAGCTAGCTATTGGATAAAGTAGTATATTTTTACACTCTATCACCTCTTTTCTGTGTTTTTATATCAAGAAGAGGGCAGGGGATTTTCTAGTGGCAGTGGGTGGTAGCCTGGTCTGTACAGCTAGGGGAAACATGCTAGAGATTCTTGCTTGTAGTTGTTTTATTGGCTGAAGAACTTATTAATCAGCTTATCTTTAGTGCCTTTATAGATTTTGCACAATTGAGTGGCGTTTGGCTCATTTCTATGAAGTGAAGTACTTTTATTGAATAATCACACTTCTATAAACTGTTCAAAAGTACACTGCTGTTATCTTGAATTACTTATTCGCTTTCCTTAGGTTTAGTTTCTTTGTGGTAGCATTTAATTCCTGACACTCTTACTGTGCTTTTACATCAGAAGAACTGTGATTATTCATCTGGTGGAAGTAAGTGTTTACTTGGTCTATCTGAGTTGGGAAGCACACAAAATGTTCTAGGTGTAGTCATTTTATTGGCCAGAGGGCTTAGTAGTCAGTTTTCTGCTTTTGCAGTGCTGGTGTAAATTCAGCAGATTTGCATGGAACTGCTCACAATGCCAGTGCCCAGCACAAATGCAAACATCTGGAAACATTTCTTATTTTCATTATACTGTGAAATTGTACTGTGCTCTTTATTGTTTTTTTGCACTTATTTAAAGTTTAAATTAGCATTTTCAAACTGCTGTAAGGGCTGCTGTTGTGCACTGAAATGCGTTGTATCTAGTGTTGATTAGTGTTAGGCATCTGTTTGAGGTTTCTTAACAGTTGGGCTCCAAACTAGCCATTTTGCATACACAGGATCAAAATCTGCACTCTTGTGGCAGAAGAGGGTTGATTTCCCTTATCTCAGCTGGGAATTTTTCACTTATCGTGTGCTTTCTTGATTGGCCTTAGGGGATCATAGTTAGTATAAAACTTGCTTTTTTCTGATTGTATATAAGCCTTGCATTTACAAGAACGTGCTGTTCACACAGGTGAAATGTCCCTCTAGAAAACACCTTGGAATTTTACCTCAGTCCTGCATTACTCACGGCGTAACTAGATTGTGCAGTGAGCAACATTTACGCATTTATCTAGGACCAGTAAAACATGAAACCAAAGCCAAAAAAATATGAAAAAAATGTAGACAATGGTACTGATGCTCAATAAAGACTGAAACGTGAAATACTTAAGCATATAAAAAGCTTTATTCAACACGTTTGTCTCAGCAAGAGTTCTTCAGAACAAACAGTAAAATTACTAACTGAGTAACTTAAATATACCTCACACTGCTATTTAAAAATTAATTAACCAGTGAAACCATGAAATTAATTAATTAATGAATTAAAAAATCATTAAAATTAAAAAAACACGGTTTAAAGATAAACCATTTGATACAGATATAAAACAATAAACCCATAATAAAAAATAATATATAATGTTGAAAATGTTAAAGAAAAACTAAATATTATAAAGAAAAATTAAAACAAATGACCGAAGTCATTAAAACTTCCTAATAGTTAATTTTCGGACGGTTCAAAAAAACATTTGATGTTGATTGCATCATTTAAGCCTGGCTTTCTATCAGCCCCTAGCTTACTCTGTCAGGACATTTCTCTCTGTTCCACAAAAGTTTTGTAAGCACCCCCCCCCCGGGGTCAGCAGAAACTACTTCCAAAACTGAAAAAATGTTTTTTTATATTTATTAAACTCACTGGCATGTTTATATAGAGCATTATTTAAATCTTTGGTCTTAATACTGTACATATGTTCTCTAATGCGTTCCATTAGGATACGGGTGGTCATCCCTACATAAAATGCTTCACATCCACTGCCTAACCAATGTATACTACTCCCATAGTTTTACAAGTTAGGTATCTTTATAGTGAATTTCAAATGGGACAGACAGACATACAGTCCCTCTGAAATAAATCTGCAAAAACTGCAATTGTCACATCTAAACATCTCTGTTTTTTGACACACTGAAGGATTACCTCTGTTAGTAGAACTTTTTCTAAAACATTTTAAAGACAATTGGTATTCCTATAAACAAAATTAGGTTTAATGCCCAAAACTTTAGTTAACTCACTATTTCCTTCCACTATCTTCCATTTTTTCTGAATAATCTCTCTTATACCACCACTGTCTACAGTCATATCCAAATTACAGACTGTATCAGTTGCTGGTGTTTTAGTCCTCGTTGCTTTGTTACTAATAAAGGGATGTTTTAGTATAGGCGGATATAACCTTTCTCTATCATCCAAAATAACCCTTTGCAGGGCATCATGATATCCCTGATCATACCCCCTGTCTAAAAACATGGAGGTGATCCTATGAAATTCCTCTTGTAATTCCAGCATTAGTGGACCGGAGTTCCGCTGTAGGGACCCCTAACTGGGAAAAGCCGAAAGAAGAACATATGACCACTAACATTTAAGCCCAAAGACTTCTTGACTTTGTAAATACAAATGCCCTGGATCAGCTAGTCTGCACTCCCACTAGGGGACCAAATATCCTAGATCTGATTCTCACAAATATTGGAGAGTGCTGCACCCCCCCCCCCCCACACACACACACACACACACTGTTATGTCCTCACTAGTAAGATCAAATCACAAAGCTGTGTCCCTTGAAATAAAGGTAAAACTAGTCCCCCACCTAACTCCAAAAACTTTAAGAACTTCTCTAAGGTAAATTACCACCTATTAAAGAACAGCATAGTTAGTTTCCAAGCTCTCCCAAATACTGAAAAAGCTGAAAACTATGCAGGGGTATACACAAAAGCCCTGTATGACCATATAAACAACTGTATATAAACAGCAGAGTCAAACCAAAATAAATTCTCATCAAACCACAAAAACAAGCCACCCTGGTGGGCCCCTGGCATTAATAGCTTGTACAACAATCAAAATGTCCCTCATTAGTTTAAACAAGTGAATCAGTCAAGTCTCTAAAAGCTGACTTTGAGGTAAAAATAGCCTCCAAAACTAACAGTAACCATAAGGCATTTTTCAGTTATGTCTGTAACCTTTAGGGTAACACCCAACAGTGTGCAGAATTAGTTGTAGATGGCATCAGCTATACTCAGCCAGAAGATATAGAACATCTAATGGCCAACAAATTCAACTCAAATTTCACCTCTTCATCACCCTAAGTTCTCCCCTAAGAAATACACTCCACCACTCTACCCCAATTATCACCGAAGAAGAGGTTGCCATTGCGCTCTCTTAAGCTAAAAACACAACTTCAATGGAGCCTGACAATATACTAGGTTGCCTCTTAAAAAGCTTAAATCAGGACTTATCAGGCCCATTAGGATCTCTATTTAAACACAGCCTCTGGACTGGCTTTGTTCCAGCAGAGTGGAGGACAGCAACAGTCATCACTCTGCATAAAGGGGGACCATCTACTGACTCCAAAAATTACAGAACCATAAGTTTGACTAGTCTTATATGTTAGGCCATAGAAAGAATAATCATGGACCTGATAAATAATAACATATGAAACCTCCAAACACTGAACCTGACCCAATTCGGCTTTGTCAAGGGTAGGTCATGCCTACTGAATATGGTAGATTTCTTGAGAAAGTCACTAAGGCCGTGGATGAGGGTGAATCAGTACAAACCACCTACCTCGACCTGGCCAAGGCATTTGACACAATTTCCCACTCAGTTATTGTAAATAATATCACAAAATTGCGCATAAATCCCTACATCACCAGACAGATAGCCAGTTGGCTCATGGATGGGACACATGTAGTTAACGTGGGTGAAACAGCAAAAGGCCAGTAACTAGTGATATGCCAGAGGGCTCAGTACTGGGACCATTCCTGTTTAAAAATAATTCTCTGTATTCAAGACTAATATGGAAGGTCTCTGGATGATAAAGTTTGCTGACAACTGCAAGCTGAGGGCAATCACTGAATCCCCCAGTGATGTAGATATCCTTCAGGAGGGTGTAGGTCAGACAAATGATTGGTGCCAGAATCATGGCCTAAAACTAGGTGTAAATAAATACGTTAATCATACCCATTGTGAAGTCAAACACAACTGCAAATTACAACATCAATAGCACACCCTTGTAAGGAGACTCGGAGGTGAGAGATCTAGGTACACAGGTACATAGTAGCCTGAACTTTGACTGCCATGTGTGCTACTATATGGCACAATTTATAAGTAAAGGTATAGCATCCAGATCCAAGGAAATTATGGTTCTGCTATACTCACCCCTCATTAGACTGATAATCTAATACAATGTGCCATTTGGCATGTACTTGAGTAGGCACTTATAGCAGCTGGAGTGACTTCAGAGGTTCCTCACAAAGAAAGTACAGAGTGTAAACAACATGTCCTATACAGATAGACTTAAAGCCCTTTACTCTGTCTCCTTCTGACTATTAAGGGGTGACCTATGCTTGACCTACAAGGCACTCACAAATCTAGCCCTGATGGAACTGCTACACATCGGCAAGTCAAACAGCATGAGGGTCACCCAATCTATGGATCTAAACTTAATCAGTGACTCAAATAAAACATGCTGGAGAGACAGCTATGTGTCTCAGAGATTGCGCCTTCTTTGGAAAAGGCTTCCTATTCACATTAAGCAGAGCCCTTCCCTGGCCCTCTTCAAATGCAGTTTGGATGAATGGATGGTGAAATCACAAATTTACACCTGGAGAAGTGCCTCTATCCCTTATGGGCAGGGCCATTCTGTAAGATACTCTAGGTATAGGCACAAATCCATGCCATCCCCGTGCCCCTAGAGGTCATATATTGGGTAAAATTGGGTTATATTGGCTACTCTTGTAAAGGTTCTTAAACTGTTAGCCTGGTAATCTCCTATGACCCTGTGAACCTGTAAGAATCATAAGAAGCACTGTATTCACTATATGCCATTCTGCTGTGCTACAACAAATTTCATCTTTTAGTGCTCCTTTGCATCTAAACCATTCACATGTAGTTGAAACATTTCATTTAATCTTTTAGAAACTATTGTGAAATATTTATGAAAACCAAAGAGCTTGAAAACTTTAATGAATACTTTAAAATACTTTATCTCATCCATACCTTTCAATTGTCCAAATTTTTGCAGAATGTCCAGATTTTTGTCTCATATTTTTGGTCTGTCTCTCATATAATTGTGATTTTCTAGCAACTCTTTGTCAAATCATTGATGGTTGAAGTCAGAAAAAAATGAGACGTTTGAGTTTAAGACTTTATACCCAGGAAGTCCATGCTAATGCAAAATCTGTTATTCTATGAACATTCTATGTTTGCAAGAACAATATTTAAAAAGTGTCCCTATTTTTGGGCCTTTGCCCCCCCCCATAATTTATGCTTTTGTACAGATTTATTGTGCTAAGAGGTTGAAAAGTCATGCCTGTAGCCACATTGCTTTCGCTAGGCATATTTTCTGTTTATTTATTACCATGCAACATGCTGGGCACCATATGATTGCCAAAAATTTTGTTTTTCATTTTTAATAATTCTAAGAATTTAGAGTTTAATGTGGAGCAGTAAATGGGGTACTGACATTGTGTACGGGAACTACAATGTCCTTCAAACTCCATTAACCCACTGTGTGATAATAAAAAGTCACTTAAATAGGCACAGTTTGTGAGATCTTTTAACAGAGATGCATGTACTGATTTGGTTTACCTGACTAAAAATAGGTGTATGTTGCAATTTTAACTAGTGCAGTAAACAAACAAAGCAAATTATGTTATATATTAATTCTACAACAACTATAACCCTTCTTTTGGCATTCTGTACACATATTTTTTTTTTTATTTTCTACACCTTTTTAAATAAAGATGCATTTATAGTTTTACACATTCAGCAATGAAAAATTATATAAAATAACTAAAACAAAAGAAATTTCTACATGTACTGTGCTGGTACTGCTCAGCCTCTCCAGAAAAGGTTTCCACTATGAGTACATGAAATGCACCGAAGGATCAGAATCTCAGAACTGCATTTGTTAAAAAAATTGGGTGAAAAAAAAAAACAAATTTTTAAAGTGTTTTTTTTTTCCAGGGGAGCAAATTCCTCTGCACCTTCTGATGTGGAGGACAAGCCACACACATAAACTTATATATACCGTCTCTATGACTGCAGCAACTCAAAGAAGAGGGAACGTCCCCCAAATAGAGCATCACTACTGGCCAGACCTCCCAAGTGTACTGAATTACTTGGTTTTTACTGAGATTTGAGGTCCAAATAATGGGGTGCCATGATTCCCGAGTGGCACCTTAACTTCCAATTTTTTTCCAGCTTTATTTTAAATTTTTTTTCTTTCGCTTTTTCAGCTGACATCATCACGTGCACAATGACGTCAACTCTGTCAGCATGTCGGAATTGAGCTCCAGTGCACACATTTCTGGCTGGCCGCTTCACTGTTTGAAAAGATCTGACTGCAAGCTTCAGTTTAAGATATTTGAATTGCTGGCGGGAATGCAGATTTATCAGCTTGCTATGGAGTTCAAAGTTATCACCTTTAAGGTATTTGTGAAGCATTATTGCAGCTTTGTATTTGTAGTCACATTGCAGATTTATCAGCTTGCTATGGAACGGAGTTCAGAGTTATCAGCTCAGCTTAAGGTATTTGTGAGCCAGCAAGCGTCATGCAGAGTTTACTATGGAGTTCAGTTAGAACCAGGTATTTGTGAACCATGATTTTAGTTAGAACCCGATCTCGTCTGAACTTAGAACGGAAATGCGAAGCAGAGTTTATCAGCTCAGCTTAAGGTATTTGTGAAGTGTTATTGCAGAGTTGTAATTTCAGCTTGGTATTTAGAAGGCTTCAGAGCAGCTCATCTTAATATATTTGTGAAGCGTTACTTCAGAGTTGTAATTTCAGCTTGGTATTTAGAACAACGGGCTTCAGAGCAGCTCAGCTTAAGGTATTTTTGAAGCGTTACTGCAGTGTTGTAATTTCAGCTTGGTATTTAGAACAAAGGGCTTCAGTGCAGCTCAGCTTAAGGTATTTGTGAAGCGGTACTGCAGAGTTGTAATTTCAGCTTGGTATTTAGAACAAAGGGCTTCAGTGCAGCTCAGCTTAAGGTATTTGTGAAGCGGTACTGCAGAGTTGTAATTTCAGCTTGGTATTTACAATAACGGGCTTCAGAGCAGCTCATCTTAAGGTATTTGTGAAGCATTACTGCAGAGTTGTAATTTCAGCTTGGAATTTGGAACAACAGGATCCAAAGCAGGTCAGCTTATGGTATTTGTGAATTGTTACTGCAGAGGTGTAATTTCAGCTTGGTATTTAGAACAACAGCCTTCAGTGTGTGTGTGTGTGTGTGTGTGTGTGTGTGTGTGTGAGAGAAAATGCCCCCACATGAATAAACCTCGTGGCTAGAGGTACTCAGGCTCAAACCCTGTACCTTGGGTACAGGGTAAAAAGAACCTAAAGTCCCTAGCCACCACCACTTGTGAATGTATGCCTCATCTTTTTGTTCTGTTACTCATTAAATCTGTGGTTTTTCTGGGTTCCTCATTAAAATCTGTGTTTTTTCAGGATTTTTGTGGCAAATCACTGAAGGATTGGATTCACTAAATAATGACAGGCATTTGAATTTCAGACTTCATATTCTTCAGAAAATAAATGGTAGCACAAACCCTTTTATTCTAGCAATTTTCTAAGCTTATAAGATGAGTATTTGGAATGTGTCCATATTATAGGGCCTTAGTCACCCCATTATTGGCTTTGTCCAGGTTTTTTGTGCTAAGATGTTGAGAGCTACAGTGAGAATTGAATTTTGTATTCCCCCATTATTGGCTTTGTCCAGTTTTTTGTGCAAAGAGGTTGAGAGCTAGGGTGAGAAGTGAGAACTGAATTCAGTAAATGATAGCCATTTAAGTTTCAGTCTTCCCATCTTTCAGGAAACTGATGATTTGGCATAGTAATATGTTGCTCTAACTGCAATGTATAGGGTCCTGGTTTCAAGACTTGGAAGTGGAATGAATGGTGGTAACACAACATTTTATTCTAGCAACTTTCCAAAATTATACAAGCAATGTTTAAAATGTGTCCCTGGTTTTTGGCCTTTTGCCCCCCCAAAAAACAAACTGAAATTGAAAATAAGTGTGAAAAGCTGGGCAAGATGCCTATGGCTTACACTACTGTCATTCTATTTATATATATATATATATACATATATATATATATATATATATATATATATATATATATATATATATACATATATACATATGTGTGTGTGTGTGTATATATATATATATATATATATATATATAGATATATATATATATATTTTTTTTTTTTTTTTGTGGAAGTAGATTTTTATGATGGAAATGTTCTGAATTTGGCAGTTTTGTCATTATTGGTTCATGCACTTTGTTTCATTGCCTAATGGAAAAATGTCCAAACAATAAATTTAAAATTGAGCTCTAACTTAAGTCTAACACATGTGCTATATTATACATGGAATATAATTTAATAAAGTCAGGAAGGTGTTTCAAATAACGCATGCATGTTTCTTGTTTTGGTGCAAGGGGCTTATGATTTAAAAACAGCCCAAAGTCAATCTTTAGCCACCACTGGCCAGATGCATTTTCTTTGGATGTGGTGTGGGTTTCAATGCTGTTTCAATGAATGTGAGTTTCAAGGGCAGAGACATTTTAATGCCAAGTCTATTTTCATTTTGAGACAGTATTGCTTTGTTTATCAGATATCTATTGGCATTTGTGCATTGTGCTATAAAATATAAAAATAAAATCCAAATAATCATTGTAGAAGTAAAGCAGCAGTATGCATGTACACATTAGTGTTTATGGTAAATGGGGCAAAATAGCCAGGTAAAGGGACATTAAAACTGCTGCAGGGGGACTGTGGTACCATGTTTTGGTTGTCTGTTCTTCAGCTTGCATTTGAAAGTTGGTATCCCACAATTCCATTGGAGTGGGTGGGTTTATGTAATTATGTATGCAAATTTTACATGAATCAGTGTACAGATTTGTACCTATTTTTATGGGCCTTTTTCAGGTTTTTGATGTTTCCAGGTTGAGAGGCATGCTACTGACAGAACTCACAGTCAGTGATTTCCTAGGGAGGAATTCCCCTCATCAGCAGGTTGAACTTCAGGCAATTGAAGCTCAAGAGGTCAGTCTTTGTCCATTAGTAGGGCAATGCCAAAAATATAATGTCTTAAAAACCTGTGATTTTTGCTGCTACTGGTCAATATGGAAAGCAGTTTAATGCAGCCCTTCTTCAAACAAGAGCACGTAATAAAGGAGATAATTCCACTATGTGACTCAATGGCATTAACAGGTAATAAATACTATGCATTTATAGTTTATAAAACTTTCATTAATTATAACAATGAGATTCCACTCTGCAGCTTACACTTTTAATAATGTACTATCGTATGTTGAACACATATCCTTATAACATAAAAATCTATTTTTCATAGTATTTATTGCTTTATTTTTACTTTAAAGTAAATGAATTGCAATAGAAACTCCAGTAATCCATCTTATGTGAAAACTAACTCTGCAATATGCTTTATTTTTATTTCCAGTAAACTATAGTTGTATACCTTTACATAAACATTGAGGTAAATTTTTGTAACATTTTAACAGATAATTATATTTTGAAAATAATAAATTATTGCTTCTATATTTGTGAATATGTCAGGCTGCCTAAATATTTATTCTGTTTCAGAAATCGTTATTTTCCCAGCTGTTAATATACTAATGTTCTACAAAGGTGGATGCAGGAAACAGGTTCCCTTTTCAAACAAAATGCTACCAGGAAGCTCAAAATCCTTGAAAAAAAGGACTGTATGCCAGGATGTGAGGTTTGTTTTGAAAATATACTTAGTTTGCTATGCAGAAAAAAATTTGTTTCTTGAAGGAGCTGCAAAAGACGTAATAACTGGGAGCAGGACAGTTGCCCAGAATGCGATCCACTGAACTGCAGTTTTATGCACTGCTTCTCTTGAGCTGCCGTCAGCTACGCTATGATTGTAACAACTGGCAAGCAAACAGGGGCTTTAAAGTGTGCACATAAAACATATATGAAAAAAAATGACATCAGTTTGGAAGATAGAACATATTTTTTCAAAGAATTGTAACTTTCTGTAGTCAAAATCACTCTTTAGAGAGCTGCCCTTTATTCAGAACTTAATTTTGGCTTACTTACAAATGGAATTATACATAGCTCTAAGAGGTTACACCTTACAACCTTTTATGGCACTTTCTAAAAATCCCTGGTTAATTTCAATAAGTTTGTTTCACAGAACCCCCCCCCCCCCAAGAAAGAGGATGACATGCGTCATTAAATTACTAACCAGATGGTTTTGTACCTGAAATGTACTCAGTGAAACCTAACTTTTTAATTGCTAACAGCTTTGATGGGTGGGACTGTGAATAATAATTTTCTAAGAAACTTGTAAAATAAAAGCTGAAAATGTACAGTCTGATTGTTCTCCATTGTAAATGACTTGCCATGGTAAGCACAGAAGATATCTATACCTTTATCTATAATGTATTTGTAAATACACACAAGCACATACACACACACACACACACACACACACACACACACACACACACACACAAGCACACACACACATATATATATATATATATATATATATATATAAAATACACACACACACACTCACACACACACACACACACACACACACACACATACACACACCACACATGGATCAATCTGCTATTATCAAAATTTCCCTTACAGGAAAGTCACATCCACAAGACGACTTCGCCAAAATCTTTATTTTAATGAAAACCCACATCACCAGAGTTTTACTCTGGGAAACTAGACACTTGTCCATTATGGTGAACTTTGCCCTTTTTCACATTACAGTGAAATCTCAGAATTAATATATTTAGTTGTGGTAGTGTGGGGGTGAAGCCCCCCACCTAGATGGGTTTGATTTGATTCCGTTCATTTCTTTGTTTTGTAGTGGCTAAGTGGTTAGTTTCCCAGAGTAAAACTCTGGTGATTCGGGTTTTCATTAAAATAAAGTTTCTGGTGAACTTGTCTCATGGATGTGATTTTTGGATATATATATATATATATATATATATATATATATATATATATATATATATAATATTTATTTATTTATTTATTTGTTTATTTATTGTGCATTTGTTAACTGGGTTATTAGTCCAACTGAGTTTGCAAACAAACCTATTTTCAGTGGAGATCCAAGGGGGAAAGCCCCAGCAAACATAAGTAAAGATAAAATGACAATATACAAATATTAAATAACAATCACAATACAAAATAATTGTAAAAAAAGAAACGGTTATTAGCTATTTGCATTGCATGGATAGTAAGCAACCCATTGTCAGTGGAGACACAAGGGGAAAGAGCCCCAGCAAACATAAGAAAAGCTATATAGATAGGTAGATAGATTGATAGATATAGATACAGATATAGATATAGTTCTATAGATATAAATATACATATATACACACATACATATGTAAAAACTACACGCCCATGTAAATTGTAAACACATTAATTTATTGCATAACATTTAAAAGTAACATTTCATCAATGGGACATTTCATCATTCTTACATCTAGTAAAAAAATAAATGTTTTTGCAGGATGGCAAGCCCCCTGCACTCCCATGTGGGGCTCTGTCCCTAAACCCTGATTACTTTATAAATACTAACTCCAACATTGCACAACAAATGGGAAAAGGAAACACTTCATTAACCCTGCCATCCACTGATATTGCAGTAAAAACCCTCATGTGCAGTCACCGAAAAAGACATTAACATGCAGCCAAAATACAATTCCACAGTTCTCACATATACACACAAGTTATCAACATCTGCACATTCGTACAGCACTCAGAATATTAAGAAAGCAAGCAAATGCTCATTCACAAACATATCACCCATCAAATCGCTGACACTTTCTCAGCTTAATTAAGAGCACAATGCAATAATTTAATTCAATAAAGCAGGAATTGAGAAAAAAGGATGATGATTCTCATTTCATCACAATGGACCACCTACACACACATAGACAGATAGAAAGGCAGAGATATAATTTTTGTTCTTAACAATAATGCAGTTAATTTGGATTTCTTTTACCTCAGCGTATTGAAGCACATACAGAAACACAAATTATTGCGCAGAAGTACCTGAAACTACTCTTCACTCCCAAATGTATTAAAGAGATGGGAATGTACTGAAATTATGGGGAAGATATTCCTGCACTATTGGTTTATATGTTTTGCAGGGTGAAATCCACCCCACTGCAAACTCTGAGGATCTGCAAATACAATTACAGCACTACAACTCCGCTACTGAACTGTGCTAAACCAGCAGTTGTGTGATAACTACCTTTGTAATATGCTTTATTTTTATTTCCAGTAAACTATAGTTTTATACCTTTTCTATAAATATTGTAGTAAACTCTTTTAACATTTTAAAAGCGAATTATATTTTGAAAACAATAAGTTATTGCTTCTGTATCTTTGAACATTTCAGGATGCCTAAATATTTAGTCTTTTTCAGAAATGTTTATTTTCCCAGCTGTTAACATACTAATGTTCTGCAAAGGTAAAAGTAGGAAACAGTTTTCTTTACAAACTAAATGTTATCAGAAAGGTCAAAGTCCTTGAAAAAAGTACTGTATGCCAGGATGTAAGGTTTGTCTTGAAAATGCAGTTAGTTTGCTATGCAGAAAAAAATTTGCTTCTGGAAGGAGCTGCAAAAGACGTAATAACTGGAAACAGGACAGTTGCCCAGAATGCAATCTGCTGAACTGTAGTTTTATTCACTGCTTCTCTTGAGCTGTGGTCAGCTAAGATATGATTATAACAACTGGCAGGGAAAAAAAAACGTGTGAAAAAATTACATCAGTTTGGAAGATGGAACATATTGCTTCAGAGAATTCTAACTTCCTGTAGTCAAATCACTCTTTAGAGACTAGTCCTTTACACAAAACATCATTTTGGCTTACTTATAAATGGAGTCGTACATAGCTCTAAGAGGTTACACCTTACAAATGTGTATGGTAGTTTCTAGAAAACCCTGGTTAATTTCATTAGGTTCATTTCACAGAACCTTCCCCCCCAAGAAAGGTGTGCTGGGATGATATGCGTCATTAAATTACTAACCAGATGTTTTTTTTACCTGAAATTTATTCAGCGAACTCTAACTGTGTTAATAGCTTTGATTGGTTGGATTGTACATAATAATTTTCTAAGAAACTTATAAAATAAAAGCTGAATATGCACACGTCTGATTGTTCTCCATTGTAAATGACTTACCATGGTAAGCACAGAAGACATCTATACTTTTATCTATAATGTATTTATAAATACAGTATATACCTATATATCTATGGGTCTACTTCATATAACTGAAATTTCATAATGTTGAATTTCATAACATTGAGGCTAAAACATCTAAATTCCAAAACACTGAAAACCCAAAACACTGAAAACTCAGACCATTGAAAGAGTGCTTCATAACATTGAAAACTACAATGCATATGCAAATAACATCCTTTCCACCTATAAGAACACCTAATTAACAAGCACACTTTCTACTATGTTTGTGCAGGGGGGCAAGCCCCTGCACCCCCACAACTCCCGTAAATTAAATATACCAATAAACCAAATAAACCTCAGGTTAGGAAATTAACTTTGATTTTTGGGTAAGTGGCATTTCAATAATACAAAGTAGACCCATATATATAAATATATATATGTATGGGACATTTCATCATTCTTTCATCTATTAGAAAACAAGTGTTTTGCAGGAAGGCAAGCCCCCCTGCACTCCCCACGTGGGGCTCTGTCCCTGCACCCCATTACTTTATAAATACTAACTCCACCATTGGACAACAAGGGGAAAATGAACACTGCATTAACCCTGCTGTCTACTGATATTGCAGTAAAAGCCCTTATGTGCAGTCACCCACAAACACACTAACATGCAGCCAAAATTCAGTTCCACAGTTCTCACATATACACACAAATTATCAACATCTACACATGTATACAGCACTCGCAATGTTAAGAATGCAAACAAATGCACATTCACAAACGTATCACCTATGAAATCACTGACACTTTTTAAGCTTAAGTAAGAGCACCATGCAATAATTTAGTTCAATGAAGCAGGACTTGAGAAAAAAAGGATGATGATTCTCATTTCATCACAATCGACTACCTAAGCACACACACATAGATAGATAGATAGATAGATAGATAGATAGATAGATAGATAGATAGATAGAGATATCATTTTTGGAGTTTTTTCATCTCATCATATTGAAGGACATACAGAAACACAAATTATTACACAGAAGTCCCTGAAATTTCTGTTCACTCCCGATGTATTACAGAGATGGAAATGTACTGGAATTATGGGAAGACATTCCTGCACTATTAGTTTATATGTTTTGCAGGGTGGAACCCCCCCCCCCCCACCCGCAAACTCTCAGGATCTGCAAATACAACTACAGCACTACGACTTCGCTACTGAACTGTGCTAAACCAGCAGTTGTATAATCACTGAGAAAGCAAATTCTAGATTTCAGTGTGGCTGTAACTTCAGATGTTTACCTAAAGTATATCTTGATGTAACATTATACACATGCGCTGCAGTGGTAGCACACTTAACTTTACATTCCTTGTTTTCCTAACTTTTGAAACTATTTTTATTTCAGCATTTCACCATGTGCATCTGCGGTATTATCAAGCGGCATGTATTTGTGTGATAAGAATAGTACTAAGCAAAAACTGGACCTGCTCAAGTGCTTTCAGGCCCTGTACAAATACGAAGCATGAAAACTTATGAAAATAAAATGATGGTAATTATACACAGATAGACAGACAGACGTCAAGAGCTCAGCATGGATAGCCCACATCAACAAATACCTACAGACAGTACAATTTACAAATGCTGAACCCCCTGAAAATGTTTTGCTTGTTGATTTTTGTTGAGGAGGAGCCCTTCAGCTTACTTGAACTCTCATAATAAAACCAAAGATCTGTGAAGTAAGATAGTCATACTTTTGAGATATTTTTAGCTGTTGTTATTAATGCACCACAGGATTTTTCCCTGCAATATATCTAATGAAACCCAAGAGCAAGTAAGAATTAGCCGGAAGTTGTGGAAACACAGTCTACAGTTGTGGGGATTTGTTTTAAAATATAATCTTTGTTTCTAGAGTAACGCGTCCTTTGAAGATACTCAAAAGAAAAAAAAATGGAAGTGGGTATGAAAATTTCTACAGATGAGGCATCAGATATGCAGAAATGTGAGCTGATATAACCCCAGAGCTATGGGGCTTTGGTTTTCAGGAGCTGAAGATGTCCTTTTGATGGAGACAAACATCCATACCCGGTAACATTTCAAATGCATTTTTTATATGATCATGCTAATATGTGTAATGTTAGTGCTTCATGAATGTGCGGCAGCCTCAAATTTAATGCCGTTCATAGGTACTTACTAGGCATGCAATCCAGGAGACCATTAAAGAGCCTGACCCAAATTCCAAGTTGCCCCAAAGTACTTTCTGGTTAGGTGACTTGCTTAGTGTCACACATTAGGCAAGTGTAGGCTGAGGGAATCAATCTTCATACCACAGGAATGAGCTCATTAACAGCTCATTGTCTTAAACATCTGCATCAACTGCCAAAATAACAATATTATTACTGTGTGCTGCCAGGAATGCACTGATTAGGAATGGGCCAATGTCCTAGCCAAGATTACTTCCTGTCTTGTGCCCACAGAGAAATTGGATAGTTTCTGGCTTAACCATGTCGCAGAAATGGATAAGTAGGTAACCAGCAAATGAATGCATAAATCCACTGACTGATTAAACTTTAGCAAGCTATATAGCATATCAGTTGGTGATGTGATATTCATGAGTGGGCATAACGTTGTTCCCATGTATGCCTGGCTTTTTTTGTGTGTGTGTGTGTGTGTGTGTTTGTGTGTGTGTGTGTGTGTGTGTGTGTGTGTGTGTGTGTGTGTGTGTGTGTGTGTGTGTGTGTGTGTGTGTGTGTGTGTGTGTGTGTGTGTTTGAATACTGTAGACAGGTTACTTCTAACAACAATTGTGTTGTGCTTCATTGGGGATGCTGGATTACGTATTTTGGGGATAAGACTACAAAACACACCTTTCATTTCATGATAGGTCCCTGTGTCTTACAAACTCTGCATCATTGAATGTAGGGAGATACTCTATTCTGTATTAGCTACAACTTTTGAATATAGATTGGCTTTTTTCCCAACATTTGTACATTCTAGCAGCTAATCATCAGCAACTCCCGAGGGCCAGGTAAGGAGACTGAGGCACCATGGGATAGCATGACACTGCTGCTGCTGAGCAGTGGTTTTGTTGCTAAGTTCCTGTCCCCTATGTGCACCCTTCCATTACAAAGAAGAACATGCAGTGGGCTTGGTGGCATATTGTCCTGCCTCTGTAGCAACTCAGTCACAACTTTACCCCCCACACAAGGAAATGCCCTCAAGTGTCCCTGGCCACTAGCAGGATCAACAAGGAGCATCTCCCACTCAGGAATCATTGAAAAGCTAACACAATCTGGTGTAAATCCCTATCTCATCAGGTGGGTGGCCAGCTGGCTCATTGATAGGGCTCACAAGGTCAAAATAGGTACCTCCACCTCCAACAGCAGACCTGTCACTAGTGGTGTTCCCCAAGAATCTGTCCTGGGACCCCTACTGTTTGGCATCTACTTCTCAGAGGTCCGGGTAAAGACAAAATGCTTGTGGCTGACCAAGTTTGCGAACAACTGTAAGTTGGGTGCTGTCATTGACTCCCCAAATGATGTTAACATACTGCAAGACAGTCTCACAGCAACAAATGACTGGTGCTAAAATTAATTATCATACCATTCAGCAAAAACATGGCCCCTACTGATTACCACATCAACAGCAACCCCCTAAGCACACAACCTGTGTTGATCAACCTGGATATACAAGTTGATAACACTCTCACATTCGACCATCATGTAGTGGTAGTGGTCAGAAAAGCCTTTTACTTTGTTCATCTCATAAGTAAAGGGATTGCATCCAGAAAAAAGGAGGTTATTACCTCTCTGTACTGCTCTTTCATTAAGCCAATAATTGAGTACAATGCCTCATTTGGTATTAACCTCTCCAACACCTGCACCAACTGGAAATTCCACAGAAATACCACACAAAGAGAATCCATGGCCTCCAAAATCTATCCTATGCGGACAGGCTCAAATCATTGACTTCCTACTTGGTATCATACAGATTACTCAGAGGTGATCTGTGTCTAACCCACAAAGCAATCTCAGACCCTGCCCTACTAGAGATGGTCCATATCAGTAAGTATAACTCCTCACGCATTACCCACTTGATAGGCCTAAATCTATTATGCGACATCAACAAAACCTGATGGAGAGACAGGTTTGTCTCCCATAGGCTGCCCTATCTCTGGAATAGACATCCCACACACGTCAAACAGAGCACCTCACTGGCCTACTTCAAGCGCAACCTTGATGAGTGGCTGGGAAATCACAAATTTGTCCCAGGGGTTCCACCTGTGTCCCTCATTGACAGGGGTGACAGGTGCTGACTGAGGTTTCTTTTTTGGGGATAAACTATTGGTTAGGCTTGTAAAGGGCCCTGGGCCATTAGCCTAGTAACCTCCTATGATCCTATAATCCCATGAGTGCACTCACCTCCCAGGAAGGACAGACCTATCCTCCTTGAATACACCAAAAAACACCTGAGCTACTAATCATACCTGGGCTGCCTAGGCTATAGTCAGGGATCTATCACTCTATGAAATGAGCACATAGTTCATGAGGTTTACTTAATGTTTGTTTGGCATGAAAAAAATACTATGGATGGCAATATGATGCATTTAAATATCACTGATAAAAAACTGTAAGAAACTTCTCTGTGTAGAAGATTTTCAGTCCATATATCTCTAGTTAATCACTGTATATTAATCGGATCAGACAATAGTAGTAGAAGTAGTGAACATAAACTCGTCTTAAGTAAAAAAAAAAAACACATATATGTGTGTGTGTGTGTGTGTGTGTGTGTGTGTGTGTGTGTGTGTGTGTGTGTGTGTGTGTGTGTGTGTGTGTGTGTATGTGTGTGTGTGTATGGATCTCCTACAAAATCCTGAATGCACAGAATCCCGATGCCCAAAATATTGAGATGAAAAGCCCGAAACTCCACATTACCAAAAGACCAGAAGCACAAAATTCAAAATCCCGATGTTAAGAGATTCTGAGTTAGCGCTTCTGGTGTTGTGGTTCAGGTAAGCATGTGTGTGTAAGTGTGTTTGTGAGGGGCTTTAGTGAGTGTAAGTGTGTGTTGTGACTGTGGTGTATGTGTGTGTGTATGTGTGTGTGTGTGTGTGTGTGTGTGTGTGTGTGTGTGTGTGTGTGTGTGTGTGTGTGTGTGTGTGTGAGGGACTGTAATGTGTGGGTGTGAGTTTGCCTTGTGTATATGTTTGTGTGATCTCGGAGTTAGAATAATAAAGTAGGGGGGATGTGGAGGGCACAGCCCCCCACATGGGGGGTGCTTATCTTTAGTGTAGAGTGGTTTGTTTGGTTATGGGGGTAGGTGTGTGTATGTTTGTGTGTATGCTGTATGTATGTATTAGATTCACGATTTTGAATTTTGTGCTTTCAATGTTTCAGTAATGTGGGGTTTCGGGCTTTTCGTCTTGGTATTTTGGGCATCGGGATTCTGTGCATTCGGGATTTCGTAGGGGACCTATATATATATATATATGGGGCTACTTCTTTTGACCAACTCCCATTTGCCCGACACCCATTTGCCTGAGACCAAATGACTGAAATGTCAGGTGCCTGATACTTCATTTGCCTGACACTTCATTTGACTGACAAGTATTATTAGCAAGAAAATGGAATATGCCCCCTTCCCCACTGTAGTGTGACCCTGGAGTTAGAATATATAGTTAGGGGGGGGTGTGGGGGGCATATGATATTGTTAACTTTTGATGTAATATTGCTTAGTAAAAGAAAAGTAATATATATATAAAAAATATGAAATATTGTACGGAATTACTAAGTATTCGAAAGTAATCCAAGCAAGGCAGGCAGTCTGTTTTCAGTCGAAAATTCTATATTAAGTACACAGACAAGTGATCCAAGTAAAACAAAATTAACAGACTAATAGTTTCCTCACAAGCTTTCTAAATATATATATATATATATATATATATATATATATATATATACTTTTTATCAGGCAAGGGAGTGGTTTATTGTGCTGTAAAACAAAGTGTTACTGGTACACATGTTAAATTCACATCCCTTCCCCCATCAGTGTGACATTCGAGCTGGTCCTGCCCTACTTAGTAGCTGTCATAATAATATAATGCTTATGTACTTTAAATAAATTTATAATGATGTGGTACCTCTTATTTAACCAGATTATTAAGTCTGCAATTTTATCCAAGACAATATACACCATGGCTGGAAATATATCAACCTTAGTCCATTTGGCAGTCAAAAAATATAAATAAATATGTACATATACACTTTGCATGTAAAAAATCAATTGTAAAAATCTTATTCTATTTTCATAACCTGTTGTTAACAAAGATCACTTTTGTCCTTGTAGACTTCTTCAGGTCTGTGTACAAGAACCCTAAAACTATCTATAAAAATATTATTGTATAATTAGTAAGTATTGCTGTTACACATCCTTTTTTCCGCTCTTTTTTCCCTCTTTTTTTCCACTCCTTTCCCCCCTTTTTTCCCTCTTTTCTTCACTTCTTTTTTTTCTTCTTATTTTTCCACTTTATTCAAAATGATGTTGAAGGTGCCCTGAAGGTCTGGAAGCAGTCTGGTTGTCATACCCTGTGCAGGATATAACCCATACAGCTAAGGCTACTATATCAGTGAGCACCTTCCACATGCCCAAATCATCAAGCAGAGTTGACTAATATTATAGGTTTGGGTGCCAACGCTTCAGAGCTTTCATGCCAACAGAGAGAGAGAGGCTGAGCCCTGAAAAACAATTTTAGGAATAACAAAAAATAAATATCCACAATCTAGCATAAACAACACACCAAAAAAAAAACAAAAAAAAACAAGGGAGATGGAGGGAGGGAGTGGCTACTGCAGCAGTGACCATTCCAACATCTACTGTAAATGTACTTACATAACTGTACTAATCATATTGATCACTGCTGCAATAGCCATAGTTATATGGGGAGATTACCCTAGCTTACTACATTTGGGAGGCTGAAGGAGAAGAATAGTCCTTGCAAAGCCTGATCTAGACCTAGAGAAGAATTCAAGCTTATAGCACTCAAGTATGTAAAGAGGACCGAGTTTCACCTTCTAGAATACTTAAGGGATCCAGCCCTGTCCAAAAAGCAATAAATGAAGCCAAGAGCCCAGTAGAGTAGGCCTTGACTGTGATTGGAATAGTTTTCGTGTGGTGAATATAATAAAAGGTAACAGCCTTAAACACCTATTTGGAAATATTCTGTTTTGACACAGATTGTCTCCTCTTCTTATCTTCACAAGAAATGAACAATTCATCTGAAGATCTGAAAGATTTAGTTCTGTCAAGATAGTACCTGAGTTGTCTGTAGACATCCAAGGTATGCAGTATCCTTTCTCCTTCATTTTTAGGTTTAAGAAAGAAAATGGGGAGATGGATAGTTTGGCTTAAATAAACTAGGTTACTAGTTTATATATAAAACAAGAGTTAGTTCTCAAAGAAATCCTGTTTCTGTGAAAAATGAGATAGGCTGTCTCACCATAATATCCTGCAACTGATACCCTTCTTGCAGGGGTCAGAGCAATTTATTTTCCATGTTAAGAACCACAAGTTAGCCAGGTTAGCTGGTTCAAATGGAGCAAATATTAGCTTCTCTAACACATAATTATGATCCCAAACAGGGGCCACTGGTTTTCTTGAAGGGCACTTATGGAAAACCACTTTCAAAAACATTTTGACATTAAAATGCATTAAAAGAGGAGGATCCATAGACAGATATGCTGAAATGACTGATAAATAATTGGAGGAGTGAGAAAGCCATAGGGTAGTAACTCACACATACACTGTAAAATCAGAGAACAACTAGCCCTGAATGGGTGCTGGTTATGTTGTCGAAACCAACTAGAAAAACGTTTCCATTTACCAATATATGGGTTTCTAGTGGCAGGCTTTATTGCCTCCATTAGTATCTGCTGCACATCCTCAGTAAACAGGTGTCTAAAAGAAATTAAAATCCTATCATCCAGACAGTCAATTAAAGTTGATTGGAGTCAAGGCGTATGAAATACCCCTGTTCTTATGTGAGTAGATCCAGTCTGTGAGGAAGCTTGTGGTAATTGTCCTTGGCCATTTCCAAAAGAAGGGAGATCTATGGTTGTCTAGGCCACAAGGGAGTCACCACAGTGATCTTGAGGGATTCCTTCTGAATCTGCCGAAGTTCCCTGGATATTAGTGGAAAGGGTGGAAAAGCATACAGGAGCATTCCTGTCCAAGGAAAAGAAAAGGCATCTATCTTCTAGGCTTTCTTGCATTTAGTCAGGGAGCAGAATCTTGACAGCTGATTGTTTAGAGAAGAGGCAAAAAGGTTTTACTTCAGGAACCTCCACAGATGGATCAAATCTTGGAAGACCCCCCCCTGAATCTTGTTTCCATTCATGAGGGTCTACCCTTGCCCTACTCAGCTTGTCTACTTCAGTTTTGTTTGACAGAATACAGGATGGTTGTAGAGTGAGAGTGTGCTGTGAACATACATCCCAAGCTAACATGGCTAGTCTGCAAAGGGGGGTATGACTGGTTCCTCCTTCCTTGCTGATGTATCACATAACTGTGGTATTTCCTGTAACAACTTGAAGACATCCCAGAGACCAAAGATGATTCAAAGAGTTGAGTGCCTTAATCAGGGCAAGCATCTTGTTTATATTTATGTGCTTGCATCTGTCCTTGTTGTCCCAAACACCTTGCACTTTTATCCCTACTGAAATTATTCTGAAAGCAAAGACCAAGGCATCTGTGGTAACTGACTGTTTTGGATCAGGGAGGGAGAAAGGAGACCTGAATTTAAGGATATTTGTTGTCTGTACCAAGTGATTTCTCTTCTGACAAACTCCTGGTACTTCAAGTTTGGAAGGTCAAAGGATGTTGGTACTGGGACCAAAGAGATTTCAGATTCTATTGTATTTTTATGATGTGGAGTCTTATCAGGGCTGTCATGAAAATCACTGATACCAAAATAGTGGCAAAAGTCTAACTGGAAAACCTTAGAAGTAAATATATATATATATATATATATATATATATATATATATATATAGGTTCCCTACGTTGGACCAAAAGCTCAGAAGATCAACAGTCACATCACCAACGCCAGAAGACTGATGGACAAGGTAACTGACAACTCGGAATCCTGACAGTGAAAACACCAACATGGAAAACGTGTGCGCGCGACTCGGTAAGTGTGCGATAGTGAGGGATTTAGGGTTAGGGTGCGTGAAAGATGTGTGTGCAATAGTGAGGGATTTAGGGTTAGGGTGTGTGTAAGGTAAGTGTGTGATAGTGAGGGACTTGAGGGTTAAGGACGGATTAAGTGAATTAGGGTTAGGGTGCATGTAAGGTAAGTGTGCGATAGTGAGGGACTTCAAGTTATGGTGCGGGTAAGGTAAGTGTGCGATAGTGAGGGACTTGAGGGTTAGGGACGGATTAAGTGAATTAGGGTTAGGGTGCGGGTAAGGTAAGTGTGAGACAGTGAGGGACTTGAGGGTTAGGGGTGGATTAAGTGAGTTAGGGTTAGGGTGTTAAGGTAAGTGTGCGATAGTGATTGACCTTAGGGTTAGGGTTTGGGTTAAGGTAAGTGCATAGATAGTTGTGTGTAAGATGTAGTGTAGGTTTTTAGGTTGTTGGTGTGCTTGTGTTGTGTGTGTGTTGTGTGGAACAGCGAACGTTTTTTTTTTGTTAACTGTCAGCATTGTGGCTTGTCGGGCATAAGCACATTCGTGTTTTTGCAGTTTTGTTCTTGTGGTATCGGTGTTGTGGGTGTCAGTGTTGTGTACTGTCGGTCTAACGTAGGGAACCCATATATATATATATATATATATATATATATATATATATATATATATATATATGTATATATATCTGTTTTTCAAGAAAAGTTCTTTGAAATGAGTTGGGAACCCTCTCCAGTGTGAAGGGGTCAAAAAAGACTTTTGAATGTCCTCCTGGAATCCCAGAATGAGTAAGAGATCTCTCACTCAAGTGAAAAAATCCTAACATTTTGAAAAAAGACTCTGCAAAGATAAACAAATTCATTTAACTATGGAAAAATGTGAATACTTTGGAGTCTGCAATGAGCTATAATTGGAGCTAGGCCTTTTGTGAACATTCTTGTTGCAGTGAATAGTCCAAAGGGCAATGCAGAGAAGTGATAATGTGATCCAGACACAAAAAACCTTAAGAAACACCTGAGGTCTGGATGAATAAGGATGTGATGGTGGGCATTGTTTATATCTGGTGTTGCCAGAAACTTGAATGAGGAAGATGATGTAACAGTTTGTAAAGTGACATCCTTGAGACTTTAGGCAATGAGACTGTTGTAAACAGCTTTAGGAATGAAAGATCTAGAACTGGTTTCCAAGCATTTTTTTCTTTTGCACTGAAAGCATCCTTGAATAAAAAAATGTCCTCACCTGGGAAGCAGAAACTGGTACTATCACACCCTGGGATAGCATTTGATGAAGAGCAACTGGAAATCTGATGGATGAGGGATTACACACTAGAAAGGAGGAATTTCCACCCACTGCCATCTTCAACCTTAATGAATGGTCTGTAGAACTCACTTGTCTGAAACTATCTGCTGCCAAAGAGAAAAGAGGAGATTCAGTCTTTCTAGAAGGGAAATGCAGCTGCCAGGATCGGGGAGGGGAACAAGGTACCTTAAACAGTCATTTTGACTTGTTGGGCTGTCCTTGGTTTTGGGGGGTTTCAAAATTCTTTTGGAGCCCCTTGCCATTTTTCTTAAATTACTGTTTACCTGCATTTTGCTGAGGCTGTTTCCTTATTTATTTATTTAGTTATTTATTTTGCCAAACTGGAAAAGGGGTTAAAGAATCACTTAGAACATTTGGAAAAGGATGGCTGAAAAATATTAGAGATTAGATTCTCTGTATCAACGTATCTGTTTATTCACACATTTGATCACCTCTGCAGCAGAGGGGCCAAAAACTAAATGTCTATCCAAAGGAGAATTTAAAATCTCTTTTCTAACATCATCTTGGAGGTTCTGAAAATGCAGCCAGGTAAATCTCCTGAAAACATTACCAGTGACTATAGCTCTAGAAGAAATATCAACTGATTCATACACACAAGAAGAAACTGCAGACAAAACATTCCTGATAGTTTCTAAATTATTCAGAATAAACTTTAACATATAATCCTAGCAGATGAAAATTCTGAAAATCAAAGTTGCAGAAGCATACGTTTTTCCCATACTTATCAATAATCTTCCCATCCTCATCAGAAAGAGTAGGCATGGAATTAACTAAAGGTATAACTGCTGGGTCAGGTTTAGGAAGAGTATATAAAAACTTAAAAGACTGAGAAACGTTAGACATCCTACCTGTCTTTTTATGGACAGCTAGCTCACTATCAGGAAATTTGCAAGCAGTAACGCATGCATCCTTCAAAGCTGACAGAACTGGAGAAATGGGTGAAGGTTCTAGAAATTTCTTCTGTACTAACTCATAGTATTTTCTGAATGACTGAAAAACTTCAGTGTTCTTCCACTAAAAACACTGGCGCATTCTGGAAATGGTCTCAAGAAAGAGAACATCCCACAGGAAGAATCAAAAACTGAGCTCTCCTCTGAGTGTGAATCAGAAATCTGAGGAGAAAACTGTCTATGTTTCCTTCATCTTCCTATCGAGATTCAGAGTCTTGAATCTCTTCAGGAAAAGTGGTATCCCTCTTTCTTTGACCAAAAACTATTTTATAAAAAGAATCAATACCAAGAATTAAACACTGAGCCAGACTTATTAAACTATTGCTATCTAAGGAAATTAGAGGAGTAGCAGATACATGTTCAGTTATTTGTTTCTTTTTGTCAGGAAAAATGGGGCTAACAGTGATATTAACTAATGCAAGCCTATATCGCCATTTTTGTATTCTTCCAGTTAACACCCATAGCTCCATATGGTGTTTATCACTTTTTTGGGTCTGTCATCCCTAAGTAAGTAACCTATTAATAATAGGCAATATTAAAACGTGCAAAATGGAATTAACAAAATGATACTAAAATTATTAAAAGCAGATTTTCTGCAGTAGAGAAATGAATGACAGATTTTCCCTTATTATTCATATTTTCATATTTGCATTCATATTTTCATAATTGATTGACCTACATGTTATTGAAGGGTATAGTGTGAAATATCTCAGTGGGAGAAAGAAAAATACATTGTCAATGTGCTATTACAGTATAATTTACAGGAGATATCAGTAATTATTTTCTAGCAATTATGAAAATATTAAATATTTCCGTATGCACTAGCAGGTCAGGTGTTATTTAAGTGTGCAAAAGTACAATATTCTCTTTACATAAGTCTACAGGCCAGCTCAGTGTGAGCTGAATTAAAGACAGCACTGCATGCAATAAAAACGAATGATAAAGATCAGTTTAATATTCTTAGTTGTGCAAGAACAAACAACTGATAAAATATGAGTTTGGAACTTCTGAGTTTGTTTACACAGCAATTGTGCTAGTGCTTCTAGTGCTTCATTTGCTTCCTGCAAGTCTGGAACTATTGAGTTTGCCAAGGGAAGCTTCTTGTGTTTTTCTAACTACAAAGTATTGGATTGGGTTTTCTCTACCACAAGCTAAACGGATAGTCAGGACTTCCTGAGCAACCAGGCATTTGCTCTACAACATTTCATCAGCTTTTACAAACATTCCAAGGTACTTTTTTATGGTTGTTGTGGTCTCCCCACACAGACTGTTGTGAGTTGTGTTCAAGTTACTTTGCATCATTTGGAAGAGTTACAGGAATGTATATGCCTGGGATATAAACAGATTTAGTCCTACTTTACTTTTGAACTGCTAAACATCAGTGTGTAACAGTCTTTTTGTTACACTTTAGTTCAACATCTTGCCAATTCGGTGAAGCAGTGAGGTTTCTGTGGATTTAAAAGGAGTGTTTTTTCATCTTTTTTTCGTTCTGTTTTATCAGTGACATAATTCAAGTTTCATATATCCGTGTCATTTTTTTGAACTTTAGTAGCTATCCCAGCTACGGTCCACCACTAGTCTATCTGCAGGATCTGATTATATTTTAATATTCTTAGTGACAATTTATGCAGTTACAGTTCTTACTATTTATCAAATAAAACTGTAGACAGTAATGATAAATCCTTGCAGCATTCAGTAGTACTGAAAGAATTAAATGATGTCCACTAAAGAAATGGTTATGTTATGACATGAGGATCACAGAGTAAACATAAAAAGTTCAACAGTTAAGATTAATTTTATAAAGCTGCAGAAATGCAAAAAAAAATGTTAAAATATTAATACAGTGTCAGGTTTCCACTTTTGAGGTTATGAGAGGGAAAAACATGTCACTGAGGTTTCTGTTTAATTTAATAATAAAGTTTCATTGTAGTACAGGATCAGTTCAGTTACAGATTTGCAAGAATGTATTTATTAGTAACTGGTTTACTTCACTATAGTACATTATCAGTTTGCTTACAGACCAACACGAGTTTATTAACAGTTTATGTTCTATTTCACAAAAAAACTTTCATCATATTCCCAGAATCCACAATACAAATCTTATATACCCGGCCTTTGCTGATGACTTAAATATATACTTCCAACTCCCCACTACTGACCTCCCAAAAATACTTAAAGTTATTGATGAGTTCTCGGTAGTTTCAAATTTATAATTTAAATTTAAACAAGTCACACATATTTCCCTTCAATCCTATAGGTCATAAAGAATTGCACTTTCCTATGAGTGAGATCAAAATAAACTACCAGATAAAATATCTAGGAATAATATTTACTTCAGACTTCAAAGATATTATAAACAATAACCTACTAACTACATTGACTAGTATTCAAAACTATATGGATAGATGGAAGAACATTAATATGTCTCTACTGACAAAAGCTAGTGTTGTCAAAATGAATTTTCTACCAAGAATACTCTTTCAATTAAATGCTACCTTTTCAAACATTCCCCAAAACTTCTTCATTGCCATAGAAAAAGCTATATCAAGATTCTTATGGTATCCCAAATCTACCAGAATTAAATATGCAAAACTTGTACTCGCCAAAGATAAGGGGGGATCGGGGTTACCTGGTTTTAAGCTTTACTATAGTATAATTACTGTATATAAACTAATATAAATAATAAACTATGACTCATATATAAATATTTGGACACCCCAGTGGACCAAAATCTGGTATGAACAGTTGAAATCCCTTGGCTGTAATATCAAATCCTTACCATTCTTGAATTTAAACCAGGCTAGCATATACACGAAGAATTTACAACCGGTAATTAAAAACATGATTCGTACAACACAGAAACTATTTAAATCATTGCAATTAGCTGACGCTTTTGCCCTTATACAACCGTTACACCTAAATCCTAATCTACTAATAAATAATAAACCAGTAAATCTAACAAACTACCCCCTGATAAAAGACTACACAATATGGGATATATACCAATGGAAAGACTCTAACACAGGGCAAATGAGACTTGAACTCAAACTTCCGATGAAATATAGTATTATCCTTAACCAACTTCATCAGCTTATAAATGCTAAATTCTCACAAATACACACTGACTTATAGAACATGGATTTAGTTAAATTAATACTTGAAAATCTTGCGATTAAAGGGAAAACAATTTCTAGGACTTATAAAATTGTAATGAGTGCAAACATCAGAATTCTTTATTATTTTCAAACTATTGGCAAATGAAAAATCAATCATTGACTGAAGAAAATAAGAAACTAGCCATTGAAAATACAATCAAATTCATTCCTTTCAAGAAGCTGTTATATACGCAAATTATGGTAAATAACAATGTATATTATACCTTATCTAAATTAAATAAATTCAATCCTAACTTTTCGCCTATATGTCCCCATTGTCCGGATCAAACAGCTGATATTTTACATGTCATGTGGAACTGTACTAAGATACACAACTTATGGTGTTCCTTGAGAGTAAGATTAGAGAAGATGGGATATGAAAAATCAACCCTTACAAGGGAGACAGCTATATTGCACATTAATATCAATCAACTCCCAAAAATATTAAAACATGTCTTTATTATGATGTGTGCCCTTATTAAATTCTTTATTACAAAGAATTGGAATGTCATGTCACCAATTACATGGGAAAATTTTAGCAATCTTGCTATCAAATACATCTCATCTCACAAATTAATTTATTCAAAAACAAAAAACAAATGCTATTACCAAAAATATTGGGGTTACTTACTAGATATAATTCTTGACAAATAAAATTTGCCCACAAATTGTCATGAAAAGCTAACCTTTAAATAAGAAATAAATGTAGTATAACCAGTCTTTCTTGCATCTTCTCCCTTCTCTTAGTATATGTTTAACTAGATATTTTCCCTAAACATACAAATAAATGGTTACATTTCTATTTTTACTTTCTATATAGACTATCCCTTTTCACTGTACCTTATGAGACCAAATGAACATAAGAATCCTCATACTTTACTTGACGATGTAGTGACTTCTTGTGTATATATTATATATATATATATATATATATATATATATATATATATATTTGTTTGTTTGTGTCTTTCGGCTTTTCCTGGTTAGGGGTCGCCACAGCGGAACTCCGGTCCGCTAATGATTGGCAGCTGATTTTTACGTACCGGCTTGCCAGGCCTGATGCACAATTCACTCATGTCTCCACACAGAAGATGCTCTAGCTGAGAATTGAACCGGACAGCGTCTTACTGTGAGGCGACAACGCTACCATATATATATATATATATATATATATATATATATATATATATATATATATATATAATTTTCTCGGAACGAGATTGTTGTCTGTTTTCTTTAGATAGGTATTTGTATTGTTTATTTGTGTTTTTGAGTTACTGTATTTTTATTATTTGAAAAAAGAAAATTGAAATAAAGAGATTTTGGGGAAAAAATTAGCAGCTTATGTTCATTTCATGCAGAAAAATGTAAATAAAGTCAGAGGAAAAGCAATGCTTTCAATTTATAATTGTTAAAGCTGCAATTGTTATTTTAAGGACCTGATACTGTTTTTTTGTGCTCTACAGATATTGATCCTGGTTGATTTCAAGTACAGTCAAGAAACATATATCAGCCACGCAGTTTTGCACAAGAAATGGAAAGGGGGAGGTTTGGAAGACATAAGTGTATCCAACATTCCAGTAATCAAAGGACTTTAGGGAGGCCCTTCTAATACCTCAGCAATGACTAGGACAATTCAGAGTAAAGCCGAAACTTGGCAAGAGCTGTGGTGCACAACTCAAATACAGCAAATGTCTTCAATGTTTATTTAAATGTGTTTCAGTTATCTAAATTCTGTAAAGTTAAAATGTATATACAATACATGTGCATTTATGCAGATTTGAGTTAATTGTATAACAGCACTAGTTTTCAGTTTAAATGTGCTTCAGTAATCTAAAATCTTAAAGTTAAAATGTATATATAACAGATGTGCATTTATGCAGATTAGAGTTAAAGCAACAGTACTACTTTTCAGTTTTTGCTTTTATCTGTATTCAGATAATACTGACAGAAAAAGGCATTCCTTTACCAATAGTTTAGTCTCCAGAATATGACATGACATTACCAGATTTCAGTTTATGTTTTTATCTGTGTTCAGATAATACTGACAGAAAAAAGGTACTCCTTTACTAATAGTTTAGTCTCCAGAATATAGCATTACCAGATTTCAGTTTAAGAATATAGAATTACCAGATTTCAGTTTATGCTTTTATCTGTGCTCATGTAACACTGACAGAAAAGGTATTCCTTTAGTATTAGTTTAGTTAGTTTTCAGATTATAACATTTATACACAGCTATTTTAGATGTTCAGTATAAATATGTATCATTCTAATGTAAATTTCAGTCAAGTTGCAGAAAATGACATTCATATTCAGTTATGAGTTCAGTATAGTACATTTCAGTCAGATTTCGGAATATAACATTTATTACTTCACATTATTCAGTCATTAGTTTTAAGGGTAACGTGGCAGTCCAGCAGGGACACGGGTGGAATCCCAAAGATGTATTTTTATTTCCCATCCAGTTAGCCAGATTGCACATAAAAAGGGGTAAAGAGGTGCTCCACTTAACGTGGAGACAGAGTCTATTCCACAGATAGGGGAGTCTCTAGGACACAAATCGGTCCTGCCAACAAATTCTATTGATGTCACAGACCAGGTTGAGGCCATGAGTGCAGGTTACTCGAGTGGAGCTTGACTTGCAGATATGCAGCCATCCCATTAAGGCAGGGTCCAAAATTGCCTTGTATGCCAGACAGAGGTCACCTCTGAGGAGTCTATATGAAACTAAGTAGAGGGACAGGGCTTTTAGCCTGTCTGTGTATGGTAGATTTTTGAGGCTGTGGATTCTCCTGGTGAGGAACTTCTGTGGTCTCTCCAGCTGCTGCATGTGCTTTGTGAGCTACATGCCAAATGGGGAGTTGTACTCAATAATGGCCCTTATAAGGGAAGAATACAGGGATGTTATGACCTCTTTGTCCCTGGATGATATACCCTTACTTATGAGGTGGGCCATGTAGAAAGCATTCCATACAATGGAAACATGGTGGTCAAAAGTCAGGTTGCTATCAATCTGGGTGCCCGAATCCCTCACAACTGATTGTGTGCTTGGGACATTGTTATTAATGTGTTAATTTGTGGGGATGTCACTCTCCCCAAAGGGGATGATGATGCAGTATTTGGTATTCAGCTTGAAGCCATTTTCTGGCACCAGTCAGTTGTTTGGGTGAGACCCTCTTAGAGGATGTCCACGTCACTAGGGAAATTGATGAGAGCACCCATCTTGCAGTCATCTGCAAACTGGGTCAGCCATAGCTCACTGGTTTTGGTCTGCACCTCAGAAAAGTATATCCTAAATAACACTGGCCCCAAGACCGAACCCTGAGTACTCTGCTTGATACGGGTCTACTGCTTGAGGTGGCTTCCCCTATTTTGACTAGGTGAGTTCTATCAGTGAGCTAGTTAACTGCCTATCTGGTAACATACAGATTGATGCCTAGTTGACATTGTTTATGTATTATGCCCAAGTGGGGAATAGTGTCGTAGGCTTTGGCCAGGTCAAGGTAGGCAGTGTGTATCATCATCCCCTCATCCATGGCTTTGGTGACTGTCTCAAAAAAGTCAACCAGATTTAACAAACATAACCTCCCCTTCACAAAGCCAAACTGTGTGGGATTGAGTGTTTGGAGGTTGCCAATGCCCTTGTTAATGAGGTCCGTGATAATCTAACAGCATTACTATATCACCCTTCACATTATTTGGTCATTAGTTTTAAAGGTAAAGTGACAGAGTTATTTCTAACAGGCTTATCAAAATAAGTTGCCTAAAGAATAAGTAGTAATAGTTATTTAATATACCCAAGGTGCTTAATTTGTTAACTAATTTACAGAACATAGCGCCCCTTACATAATAATTATTGTAGCTAAAATACAGAAAGTATAGGTTCTAGTAAATGTACTTCTACTATTACAGCACATAAATATTTACAGGATATTTAAAACACAAATTTAAAAGTAGACATCTATTACAGCATACAGAAATTAAAAACGTAAGTAGACAGGATTATTAATAATGGATCTAGCTGAACCATTACAGACACAAGTTAATACAGTTTATGGCAATTATTCTTCAAGATATGTATATTATAGGTGTAAAAAAGGGAGTTTACCAGTTATAACATGTTAAAGAATATAGCAATAACCCACGCCTGGGTGTGGGTAATGCTGGATTTACCCACGGTTGGTGTGGTTTGGTCACGAGGGTGAAGCCCGAGTGGCCAAACAAAGCCAACCGTGGGTAAATCCAGCATTACCCACACCTAGAAGTGGGTTATTGCTATTATACAATGAAATTTTTTAAGAAAAAAAAATAATTACTTTTCTTAAATAATGGCATTGTATAATGCCTCCTTGCTGCCCTTCCGCAGCTGTCTGGTATTCTGCGGCAGTTCTGATGTACTGCGCATGCGTATGCCTACGCAGTACATCAGAGCTATTTGCAAAAGCAACGGAGAAAGCAAGATCTCCGTTGCTTTTTACAAAATGTCTCGCTATGTTAAAGGAGTTTAACATAGAGAGACAGCTTTTAAAAAGCAACGGAGAATCTCAGTTGCTTATTTTAAAGCTGTCTCGCTATGTTAAACTCATTTAACATAGCGATACAGTGTGAAGCAACAGAGATCTTGCGTTCTCCATTGCTGTAAAAAAAGAGTTATAGTAATGGAAAAAGTCCATACCATTTGCAGACCATATTAATAGATTTATAAAGTAATTACAGAAGTAAATCTTATTTCAGTAATTTCAGTGGAAATTGTTATGGAATAAATTCTACATACGTACAGTTTATAGAATACACCTTGCATAGGCACAAAAAAGTAAGGTTAGGCCTGTGTCTTCATTTTATATTTTATATTTTAAAGTAACTACAAAACTAAGATACTTGTATTTGTTCAGGTATCTACTGGCAAAAGTCTAGAAATGCAGCCATATTTAAACCAGGCTTCACGGTTTTGCATACAGCTTTCAATAAAGGCACTTTCAATAAGTGAAAATAACCTTCAGTGAAGAATACTGATAAGAGCAGAATGTGCTTTCCATTTGAGTACAAACACATCTTGCTTAAATGCTAACCAAGGCTGAAGAGGTGTGTAGAACTTCACAGGCTTTTGATATTATTAAGGAGTACTTCAGCCACAGTTAGTTAAGTTAGTTTCATTTGGACATGCAGATATTCATGGCAGGGCTGCCCTCAGAAATCAGTATAGACACTCAAAAGCAGGTGCAGAAGCCAGGCCAAATATCCAGTGTTCCAGATTATTAATGCTACTATTCAGGAGGAAAGAAATATCATCACTGTTATCCAGCATTCCAGATTATTAATGATACTATTCAGGAGGAAAGAAATACCATCAATGTTATCCAGCATTTCAGAATATTAATGATACTATTCAGGAGGAAAGAAATACCATCAATGTTATCCAGCATTTCAGAATATTAATGATACTATTCAGGAGGAAAGAAATACCATCAATGTTATCCAGCAATTCAGAATATTAATGATACTATTCAGGAGGAAAGAAATACCATCAATGTTATCCAGCATTTCAGAATATTAATGATACTATTCAGGAGGAAAGAAATACCATCAATGTTATCCAGCAATTCAGAATATTAATGATACTATTCAGGAGGAAAGAAATACCATCAATGTTATCCAGCATTTCAGAATATTAATGATACTATTCAGGAGGAAAGAAATATCATCACTGTTATCCAGCATTCCAGAAATTTACAGATTTTTTATCCAGCATTCCAGATTATTAATGATACTATTCAGGAGGAAAGAAATATCATCACTGTTATCCAGCATTCCAGATTATTAATGATACTATTCAGGAGGAAAGAAATATGATCACTGTTATCCAGCATTTCAGAATATTATTGATATTATTCAGGAGGAAAGAAATCTCATCACTGTTATCCAGCATTCCAGAATATTAATGATACTATTCAGGAGGAAAGAAATATCATCACTGTTATCCAGCATTCCAGAAATTTACAGAATTTTTATTCAGCATTCCAGAATATTAATAATACTATTCAGGAGGAAAGAAATATCATCACTGTTATCCAGCATTCCAGAATATTACAGAATTTTTATCCAGCATTCCAGAATATTAATAATACTATTCTGGAGGAAAGAAATACCATCACTGTTATCCAGCATTCCAGAGTATTCCGGAATTTCTACAGACTGTCTTATGAATAGGAATGCAGAGGACTCTTTCAGTTTTCAGATATTGTTGGCATCTACCTTCACTGTCCCTACTAAAGCATACTTACCCAAAACACAGTGTGTATTTCTAAAAAGTCCAAGGAGATTTGGCCCATAAAGAAGAGGCTCACACCTGTTCAGCACAGGTCTGGGTAATTAACAGAGAAAGACATTCATTCCAGTCTCATTTCAGTTGTTTCCAATTAATTCCAGAATTATACAATCTTATCAATTCTTTCATGCACTTAATATTTATAAAACTGGGTAACTTGAACTATTGCATGACATCAGATAAACCTTTGATGATGCTGAAGAAAACTGTCATTAATAAGTGCACTATAAGGTACACATCTTTAGAGATATTCAGGGTTATTTATATTAAGTATACAAATAAACATAATTCTTCGTATTTCTGTAAATATCTCAGTAAGCATGTACATAGAAACTTTTTGCTGTCATGTGCAAGTTTATGTCTGGCTAACAAAAGTAAGCTGACTAAATACATCTAGGTTGTACATGTTCTATGATATAATAATTTGTTTGTGAAACATTACGATAAAAATATAAATCTGGGTTTGCATAATAATATATTATAGCACTGATGTAAAAACCATGGCTGTACTGACTGTTATAAACGCAAAGAAGACTTTTTCCTGATACCATTGCTGTTTGCACCATTTAATAGCTTTTTTTGTGTACAAAATATTTGCGTTTATGTGTTATTTTTAATGTAACAATGTGTGAAGGCTGCTAGAGGTGTGACATTCCACATCACATAGGTGTTCATAGGTTAATGGCAGCAGTGGCAGCAGCTTCCTCAGGGATGGGCACAAAACAGGGAAGTGTTCCCTATTACCCATCCCAGGACCAACCAAAGAAGTTCTCCCTTGCTCACTAAGGGGACCTCAACTGCCACAGAGAAGGTGACTAACCCCTGGTCCTTAGTAGCTGTAGGTACTACACCAAAGAGATCTGAGGTAAAAGATGAGCGGTCTGAGGTACAACTAATGTCCACAGCAGAGTCAACCACCTTGGCTGAGGCAATTTGCTAGCCTGCCATATTGGCAAAGGCTGTTTGCTTAATTGTTTCTTTCTGTGGCTAGAAGAAGGACGACCATGAGACCAACAATTTGTCCCGTGGCCAAGCCAAAAATGGTAAAACCAGCAGCAAAAGTCAGTAAAACGTAAAACTCTTTAAAAGTCACTTTTTCAAATGAAATCACAGTAAAACTCATTGTAAAACATGCTGCCTGCCCCAAAAAGTAAAAGAAACACAATTCCTCCCCAGAAAAAAAATGTTTTTCGATACTTTAACAACTTTTAAACTGACATGAAAAAAGAATGCGCAGTCTTAAAAGTGCAATACAGTCTCAAACTGAAGGACACAGGAAAATGTTAATAAATAAATAACTTTTTAAAATGGAAGCTTTTTTTCCCCCAAAGAGAACTTATATGGCCAGCAAAGGAATAGGACAAATCAACAACCATTGATCCTCAAAAGCCTCAGAGTAGTGTGCTCTTCAGTGGCAGGAAAGCTCTGTACAGTCATGTTTTTTACATCAGTGCTATAATATATTATTATGCATACAAACCCAGATTTATATTTTTATCGTAATGTTTCACAAACCTCCCCTTATAGTGACAGTTCAAACTGGCTGGGTGCCTGTTATATCTCATGCAGAATATAACCCACATAGCTAACAATACTGCAGAGCTGATCAATATCATGAACATCACTGTTTTAAAATAGTTTTTCTGTTTAATGTATGCGTGCTGCAGTAGGAGGGACACTGATTTAAAATAGTATGTCTGTACTTTTTTGTTTCTTTCTTTTCCTAGTTTAGTCTATAACACATTTGTAAGCTATAGCTAAACTTTGTAAAATTTGCATCAGAATGTGCAATATGATACTAATAGGGTTTTGGCAGATATAACTAGCCAGGACAATAGCTGTGGAGAACTCAAGAATTCTACCAGACATCTCTGGGAACTGTGTGTGTGTGTGTGTGTGTGTGTGTGTGTGTGTGTGTGTGTGTGTGTGTGTGTGTGTGTGTGTGTGTGTGTGTGTGTGTGTGTGTGTGTGTGTGTGTGTGTGTGCGTGTGTGTGTGTGTGTGTGTGCGTGTGTGTGCATGTGTGAGTAATAACTTCTTTGAAATGCAGTTATTATAAGTAGGGTCTATATTACATGATTGAAGCTTTAGTTAATCAAATAACTAAAGCTTAATCATTAAATGCGAAAGTCTCAAAACTGCAAATGGCAGTTTCCACTCAGGGAAACAATGCAGTTGTCTCAACTAAAAAAAAAAAAAAAAACCATTAAACACAAATCAAGTGGGGGCTTCACCCCTCACACCCCTTTAACTAAATATACCAACTCCATGATCGCTCCAATTTGTAGAAAGGGAAAAATCTGCGTAATGGCCAAACAATTTGTTTCCTTGTGAGGAAACTGCCATTCGCAGTTTTGGGACTTCGACATTTAGTGATCGAGCTTTAGTTATTCGACTAACTAAAGCTTCGATCATGTAATATAGACCCCTATAAGTAGGGAGCACATAAGAAACTGACATTCACAGAAAGAGTGGTAAAAATGCTGCTGAGATGTCAAATTGAAGTCTCATCTCAATATATGATTAGCGTGTAGTCCTCGTGTCAGATGCCCATACCCAAGACAATAATGCATAATCCCTGTATGCTGATGAGACTAGGTTGTATTTGATGAATTGGTTAGTGAATCAGATCGGTGTACATCTTTTCAGCAATAACCTGTAGGCATACCACTAAACTTGTAAGTGCAAGAAATCTGGAAAAAGTCAAAATAATGGGGGCAAAGGCCCAAAAATAGGGACAGGTTTTAAATATTGCTCTTACAATCTAGAAACTTAATATACTAAAAGGTTTTGCATTGCATATATTTTTTGAAGGATATGGAGTCTGAAACTCAAATATCTGTTATTATTTAGTGATAATAATCCTCAACAATTTGCCAAAAAAAGCCAGACATTTTATGAGGGACTGACTGAAAATAAGACATAGAAATCTGGATGTTTTATGAAAATCTATACAGTTTGAGAGATATGCTTGTAGGGTGTCAGTGGTGTGACTCTAGAGAGCATCCATCTGGTGCCCATCATTCTTATTTGCAGAAAGCCAAAACAAGGACTATACTCCTTGTTTCTTATATATCTAATAATATGTTGGTTTGCAGTGGTGGGATTCAAACCACATCTGGGTGGCAGTCAAGTTCTTACTATAAAAGCAAGTAACACACTTTTAGTATGATGTCTATTTTTTTTTTATAAAATTTAATAGTGTTTATTTATCTCATCTTTGATTCCATCTCTATCTTTCTTCACCTCTTGTAATTTAAACAAATTAAGCTTAGTTCTCTCACTGGACAATCTTCCGTTTCTTTGGTATCTCTGAATTATATTGCATTATACTTGTAAAACTGACAACCTTTACAACTCTGTTATATTATACTGTATTTGTAAAAAATGACAATCCATATCAAATGCTTATATTTGCTATATTCTACTGCTTTGATTTAATTTAAAATGTTGGGGGTTTTCACCCCAGACCTCCAACAGACTATTGCCCAGTTGGAATTTCCTTATAAACAAATGTCAGTGAATAAATAAGTGAAAATGTTGTGAATGCATTTATATTCTGATATGAGTCATGTGATTAGGTTTTAAACTGCAAATCATTTCTGAATTCACAAAAACTGTTTTATATACAAATATTTATATAATCTAATAAAATATGTTACGGTTTTATTTTTATTTCTTCTTATCTTCACACTGATACAAAATATGTTGGAATCCTAAGCAAGTAAAACTTCTGTAGATAAAAGAAATAGGTCATAACTCTTCTTTACCAAAGTATGTTTATTACACTTCTGCACCTGCCGCACTTCTTTCTTTGTCCTGTAATTTCAAAACTTAGTTCGGCGGTGGTGACTGAAACTATGCATTTATCTAAATTAGCATTTATTTGTTTGTTTGTATGTGTGTGTTTTTATTTATTTATTTACTTATGTATTTATTTGTTTATTTATTTATTGTCCTCTCCATTTGAATAGGCTTTATTTCAAATTACATTATTTTTTCACTTGTTGAAAAAGAAAAAAAAATGTTATGTAACATAAAAAGCCACAATGTATTGAGCAGATTGAAGCATCCAACCACTAGCTTAGGTACCATATAAGGAACTGCTTCTTCAGAGATCTGAAATATTGTAGGCTATACTGAAAGAGCAGTTCATCCACAAAAGTCTAGTTATATATTATATGATTACTACTTGCATCATTTAATAGTTTTTATTTTGTGAATAATTTATTTTTACATGTGCGCTGTTATTTGGCTTTAAACAGCAAATTACCTGTGCTTCATATAAAATAATTCAAATAGTTTTTTGAAGTATGATGCAGTTATTGTTTAATTTAAAGTTCTTCTACTTTCAAAAGGGTATCAAAATATGTTGTACTTTCAAAATATGTAAAACAAAACCAGCTTTAATTGCATTTACCTACTTTTAAACCCCAACATTTCTAAGCTTGTTGAATTAATTGTGCATGTGTTTAGTCATTAATACAATTATTTAATGTTTTCCATTAGCTTTTATTTCTTCTTTCTTTTAAAGTTTTAGTTTTTTAAGTATGTTCTTCACAAAGATAGTAGAATGTAACTTAACCTGTAAGAAAGCATAATTCATGCACAACATGAGCATAGTAAGTATTGCCCCATGACTCACTGTTCCCTGTTTGTTTTTTGTGTCAGTTTCATTAGTTTGTTCATTTAGATTTCAGAAAATATTATAAATATTGCACATTGCAGGTGTAGACTGGGTTCTGAAATTATTAATGTTTCAGATAAGGTTTTGAACTGCGTGACATTTTACAATGCATATAAATGTATACTAGTGTCCAAGCTTGCTTGCATGGCTAGATCTTTTTCTGTACAATCATTCATATTTTACTAGCCATGGTAAACGCCTTTTCTTTTCTCCTCAATTATAACAAGTCATGTAAAGATTTTTCTTTCAGGAGGAATTCCCATAGAGAAGACCAAAACCACTTAACAGCCACTGGAGGAGATGTTATAATCTGATTCATGCTTAATTTAGGAATATTTACTTCTTGGATTTTCCTTCTGATTTAGCATTAACCATGGAGGTTCTGCTATGAAACCTTGAAGGCCAGAAGTTTGAGGAACCAAAACACACACACACACACACACACACACACACACACACACACACACACACACACACACACACACACACACACTACCTGAATATAGAAGGACAGAAAAAGTTAACTGCAAACATTGCACCCCTGCAAGACCCAATGTGGGAGGCAAGACCCTCAACCCCAAATTATCTATACCAACTCTGCAGTTGCACCTTGAATAAGGCAGACATCTTCCAGAACAAATAAATCACTGCTGGTGCACACTTATAAATCACACTAGCAGTGATCTCCTGTGAAAAACAGTGACTGGCCTTGTGTTCGTCTGTGTCTGGTGCACACTTAGACATCACACTACCAATGATTTCCTGTGGAAAACAGTGACAAGCATTGTGTTTGCCAGTGTCTGGTGCACATTTAGAAATCACACTACCAGTGATTTCCTGTGGAAAACAGTGACAAGCATTGTGTTCGCCAGTGTCTGGCGCACACTTAGAAATCACACTAGCAGTGATCTCCTGTGAAAAACAGTGACTGGCCATGTGTTCGCCAGTGTCTGGTGCACACTTAGAAATCACACTACCAGTGATTTCCTGTGGAAAACAGAGACAAGCATTGTGTTTGCCAGTATCTGGTGCACACTTAGAAATCACACTAGCAGTGATTTCCTGTGTAAAACAGTGACTAGCATTGTGTTCACCAGTGTTTTGTGCTTCAGAGAATGAATGTCCAAAGAAGCCTATGCTGGACAACTGTACATACACCCACCAGTGGTTGATTTGTGCTCATTTCTGGACCAGTCATGAAAAGTTAGTGTATTTTCTTTTTGTGGAGACAATAGACTCCCAGAGTCATAAGTTTTTCCTTATTATGCAGCTGCTGTTGACCACTGAAACTCACCTAAGGAAAATTCTAGACATGAATATAGACTGCTAGATAACTTTTCTGGCTCTTCTTAAACTTTTTATTTATTTAACATTGGCTGACTGGGAAAGTCCGACTAGGACAGAGCCAAGTTTCAGCAGAGGTCCAGGGAGAAATGCTTCAGATACATGTCTTTGGAATGTGGGAGGAAACCCATGTGAATGCAGGGAGGACATGCAGACTCTACACAGAAGGCACCCCAGCCAAGAATTGAACCAGATAACCTCTTGCTATGATGCAACAGTGTTAATCGTTGCACCACTGCACCGCCCAATAGTATTATTAATTATTATATAATAATATATAATATAATATAATAATTATAATATAATTATAATTATAATAATTATTAGTATTACATTGTAATTTAAGGCCATCTCTTTAGTACAAAGAGGCAAATTTCTATGCCCCAGATGACCCTAACTCAAACAACAGTCCAGAAAACTGAGGATTCAGCTGAGATTTGCTTTCTTTTATTTAATTATTTGAGAAGGCTTATTCTTGTCACATGATGTTTTTCTGCCAGTATAAATACCTCCAGTATTTTGGATTTTGTATACAATGCATTGATTATGTATTTTTTGCAGAGTATCCGTAACTAGTAAAAAGGTTACAAGTTTCCTGGGGTTGCTGGATTTTGTTTTGCTCAAACTGTGTTTTTGGTCTCTAGACATCCATGGGGGCTCTTGCCCCCCCCTTTTTATAATATTGTTGGTGGAACTGCCTTCTATTTTATATTTCATTTGTGTTTGGATATACTGTTCCATGTGCTATGGCTTTCCCACTGGAACCACCTCCGCTTTTTGTCGGTTTACTAATTGATAAGGATTATCTGATGTGGATGTGTTCAACAGGAAATGATATAATGGCTTGGTAGTAGCACCTTCAAACTCTGGAAGTATGGTGAATGCAAATTTTACTATCCATCAAGCATTTTTTGCTCTGACAATTGATACTGTCTGTCTGTGTGTGTACATGGAAGTGGCGGATAGGAAGTGATAATGCTGGCTTTATTAATAAATGGTGCTCAATTCAAAGCACAGCAACAAAAATGTTTGTTCAAGCATTAGAGGATTTATTTAAGGCTAATCTAGTTTTACTTAACACCAAGAAAAACTTTGTATTCCAGCTATGCACAGTGTAAATGCAAGATCCAAAAAACAAAATCATAAACACTCCAGTCACGTCTACCCAGTTTGTAGACATTCACAAAAGACTGTTGAACATGAGTTAAGTTCATACACTTTTTATCACAGATGGTTAAGTGCTTTCACTGTAGAAAGAGATCATCAGAACTGTGCTGCCCTTTTGCTTAAATGCAGTTTTAAAGACATTTTCTTATGTTGCATCCAGCTTATGTTTTTAGTTTCTGGTTTTACTTAATGAAGAGATGAATTAAGAGCCTGTTACAAGTGTAGCCTTTTGCCAAGCATTTACTATATGCTGGAGTATATCAGGAATATTTAAAAACAACTGAGCAGTCAGAAAAAGAACTTGAAATGTTTAAAACGTAAAAATATAGGCAAGACGTGGCTGATTATCGGACAGATGTGACATAAACTCGGAAGAAGCTGATGTACACAGTGCGCTTTGTTAATACTGGATGGTGAGGGAAACAGAAGATGAAGCATAGGGCTTCACAGTCTCAATCCATTTTGCACTTTTATGATTCTACAACTATTTTTTCTTCACATACTGATACAGAGTCAGAGTCACTTGGTCAACACTTTATAATAAATACTCTAATAATCCTGGATGGACACCAGCTCGTCCTTTAGATATTAATAGCGGGATCACAAATATCAACGTAGATTTATATCAACTTACCTTGTCAAGCTTTCAGAAGATGACCCAGGCTATAATCTTATTAACTTCCTGGCTGACTTAAAACCCATTGCTTTAGATTTCTCTTATTTGTCTATGTTCAATAAGCATTTATGTTTTCTTCCCTCATTCTCTATTTCTGAATTGTAAATTGCTTTGGATATTAAAACATTTTCTAGATGTCTTAACTTGAAATATTGTTTCCAAAATAAGCCCCATACTGAGGAAACTAACAATGTTGATGTTATTAAGCTGAGGTTTAAGAAATCTCATTGTCAGCACTCATATTATCTGACTTGAATAGTTTATACTTTATGAGTTATAGCAGGACCAAAGAATTATATTTCATAATTATACACATAATTTGAATATTTATGAGAGAAAACCCTTACTGGAACTTAAATCTAAAAATAGTGCAGTGATTTTATCTGCCAATAAGATTCGGACATCTGTGAACTGAGGGGCTGAGCTAGGAACTAAACCTTCTATTTAAGGGGTAAAATAAAACATTTCAGAGCTTTACTAGAAAGACTCACCCAGACTCTGCTACACTTTGCTGTGAGGGAAAGGTTATTTTGCTTTTTATTTGTTGTATTATGTTATTGCCTTTTTCTATTTTGAATTCTGTGATTTGTTTTATTTACCTTGTGTTTTACTTGTATTCTGCTTTTAACTGCATATTAAAACTTGAAAAGAGACCACAGCTATGTCTCTTGTGAGTCAGGCAGAAATTCCACCCTCCCATCCGGTTACTGTAGTGTTCTTAAACACCACTGTCTTTCAAGATGCCTTCCCCTTAGGTTAATTTGACCATATATCTCATTTCCACTCTGTTTTCACTGGCTTGTGTGACTAAACACAAAATTATCATTTTGTGAAATCACTCCCCTTCAACTATTTAAATTTATTGTCCATCCTACTGTATTCCAATACAAAAGTGTCCACCACCCTTCAATCTATCTTGCTGTTTTAAAAATAGTGACTCTCCACTAAAACTTAACTTTTTAGACAGGTAAAACTTAAGTTACCTACTGTCACATCTAACTCCTCTAGTGCACACTGCAGTGTTTAGGATAAACCATTTTTTTTTCATCTTACCTTTAAGCATTCCTGTGACTAGCACTTGCTTTAAAACCTGCTGGAAAGCACTAGGAATTCTTAAACTGATACAAGCACTCAACTCTCCTTGTCAATAAGGAGCAATTAATCGTAGGTACTAAACAGCCTATAATTTCAAAGTACCTTGCTAAGGTAAGGGAAAACAGCTCTTGTACTTTAAAAAAAGCACCAAACCAGGCATGTCCAAGGGTCAGCTTCCGGTAATCTCTCCTGTCCACCTGGTGAATCTGGGCATACTGGGGCAATGCAGCAATTGCCTCATGTACACAGACAACCCTCTCTTCCTACCACACAACACTACAACCTGCGAGAGATGCACTTACATAGCCAAACTGGAAGCAAAGCTCTCTCCACCCAAGATTGTGTAGACAGTCAAGAGGAAAAGGTTAACACCCACACTACACCTCAAGCAACACATAGCCCTTCTAAACCCACACCACCAACACCCACAAATAGCAACATTAAACCCACATATGTGGAGGCCCTTAACAGTAACCTGCCCAAGCAGCAAGGACCTTTGAAGCTGAAACACAAACAAACAACAATCACAACCAAAATGTCACATAGCTCACAACACCAGTGTGCCACCCAACAACAGACCCTAAGGCAAGACAACGTACCCAACACTTTAGTCATAGGTGACTCTATAGTCAGGCACACTGATGTCCCACTCACCAGGCTGAACAAGGAGAAAATTACAATCAGCTGCATGTCGGTTGCCAGGATCCACCACATAATGCATGCACTCGTCACTCCACAACAAGTACAACAAACTTCATGCTACTCAAGTCAGAGGTGACAAACTTCATGACACCGATGCAGATGGGAACTGAAAGGTTGACTGCTGAATCCTACACTAAGGTAGGAGCACATCGACTTGTGCATGAATCATGCCATCCTCAATAGAACCAAGATGCTCTCCTCCAAAAAAAGGAAGCCAATCTGGTGGTCCCTTGCCATAAACAAACTTTACAACAAAAGGAAGAAACTGTTGCAGAAAAGAGGAAAATCCCAGGATGCAAAAAAATTCCTTACCAGCTTCAGTAAGAAGCTGAGATCCCTCATAAATTCCTCCAAAGCTAGTTATGAAAATAAAATTGCCAAAGATTCCAAAGACAACCACAAGGCATTCTATAGATATGTCAAGAATCGAAATGGCAATGCTCAGATCTGCTCTGAGCTACAACAGAATGGCATTAAATATACTGATCCCAAGGATATTGCCAATATCCTGGCAGATTGATTCAGTGCAAACTTCACCCCCCACCCCCTAAATGACCCATCTCAATACCGGAAGATTCCTGAATTCTGGTAATAATGGCCACACAGATAAAAAATGCAGTCTCCAAAGCTAAGAATACAGCATCCATGGGACCAGATGACATCCCAGGCTGTGTACTACATGAACTACAAAATTAACTGGCACCTCACCTAAGTGTCATGTTTAATCATAGCCTCACCTCAGGCTTTGTGCCCACTGAGTGGTACACAACTACAGTTATCACACTCCACAAGGGGGGATTCTCCTTGTATCCCAGGAACTACTGCCTCATCAGTCTGACAAACCTGATCTGCAAGGCCATGGAACATATTATCATGGAACTTATAAACAAAGACATTGGCAACCTTCAAACACTGGACCCCACGCAGTTTAGGTTCATGAAGGGCTTATCTTGTCTCCTAAACCTGATTGACTTCTTTAAATCAGTCTTCAGAGCCATGGACAAGGGTAAGGTGGTCCACATAGCCTATCTGGACCTCGCCAAGGCCTTCGACACCATCTTTCACTCTGGAATCATAGATAAACTTACTAAGTTGGGCACTAATCCCTACGTCACTTGATGGGTTTCCACCTGGCTTACTAACAGAACCCACATTGTAAAAGTAGCCGAATCCAAATCCAGCTCCAGACAAGTGACAAGTGGAGTACCTCAGGGTTCAATCCTGGGACCGCTCTTGTTTGGCATCTATTTCTCTGAAGTATAGGCCAACACTAAGGGACTCTGGCTTACAAAGTTTACAGATGACTGCAAACTGGGAGCCATTATTGAATCCCAAAATTATATGGATATTCTACAAAAGGGCCTTACAGAAACAGATGCTTGGTGCCAGAGCCATGGGCTCAGCCTCAATGCCAAGAAATGTATAGTTATCCCCTTTGGGAAAAAACATGTACCCATGTATTACCACATAGGTGGCAGTACACTAAACAACGAAAGTATGATAAGAGACTTAGGGACACAGGTGGACAGTGGTCTCACCTTTGATAACCACATCGCCACAACAGTCAGGAAATCCTTCTATGTGGCACACCTCATCACTAAGGGCTTTTCATCCAGAAAAAAGGAGGTCATTGTCCCACTGTACTCATCCCTTATTAGACCCATTATAGAATACAAAGCCCCATTTGGTATGTACCTCTCAAGACATCTGCAACAACTGGAAAGGCTGCAGAAATACCTCACTAAAAGAATCACATGCCTAAAGCAGATGCCCTTTGCTGACCATCTAAAAAAACTCCACCTATACTCTGTCACATATCGTCCACTCAGAGGTGATCTCTGCTTAACATACAAGGCCATGTCAAACCCAGAGCTGTTGGACATGCTACACTTAAAGAAATCCCAATCCCTCAGAGACACATGCTCCAGGGATCTAAACCTTGTCATCACAATTAACAAAACATGCTGGAGGGATAGGTTCCTGATCCAGGGACTCCCCAGACTCTGGAATAGACTACCCATACATGCCAAGCAGAGCGCCTTTTTGGCCCTCTTCAAAAGGAACCTTGATGATTGGATGGGATATAGGAAATTTACCTCAGGGATCACATCAGTCACCCTGCTAGACAGGGGTCCAGGGAAGTAAAAACTGTGGGAAGAAATAGCCAGGGAATTGTTATGGCTAGGCATGTATAGGCCCTAGGGCCGATAGCCTAGTACCAACCTATGAACCTATTTGTATGAGGTCAGAATTGAAACCTTGAAATAATTTAAAAAATGCATAGTTTCAGTGTCAATTACCATTGGGCTCTACATACAAGTTTAAAACATTACATTTTTTAACCAGTGCTTGTAAGTGAGGTATTTTCTGACCAGTTTATATATGAGATAATGTCCCAAGATTACCAGATTCATGAATCCCTTCCCAGGAAAATGTGGCTTGTATCACAAGTGTAATAAAAACAAACCAATATATATGTATAAGTTAAAAAAAAACATATAAATCAAACTTTGAAATACAACAAAACAAAAAAATCATAATAAGCAGCCATCAAGAGTCAAACCCAAGTCCTCTTCATAATGGCCAAGGGTAAATTATCACAGGTATTTTTCATAGGAAAGGTATATGAAAAAGCAGCTATACGAACACTATTTCGACATCCAAAAAAGAAATTTAAATAAGGCACTATACAAGCATTCTACCATTTGTACTAATTTTAATAAGTTAATTTCAGTTCAGTATTGCTATTATTCCCTATAACCCTAGAGGTGGGACATGGGAAACAACTACTGACATAGGGAGTTATAGTGGCAGTTAAAAGCCAATGTTAGCATATTTCCTGGCTTTAATGGTATCTTATCTATCTACATAGTATTAAAATTTAGGGAACCAAGTTATGATCACGGACAGTTTTTTCTGGAGTTCATTCTTTTTTTATGTATTCCTTTATCTTTTAATTTCATTTTTATTACACATCTTATAGTATATGTCACGTCATAGTGGCCTGGAGAGGGTATTTTACATTATTTTAAAGTATTTTTATTCAAATTATTTTGTCATATAAGTTTTATATAGTTATGTTTTCTATCAAATTTGTATTATGTGTGCTCTAGTTACTGGGTTTAACATATATATGTGTCTGCGTGTGTGTGTGTGTGTGTGTGTGTGTGTGTGTGTGTGTGTGTGTGTGTATAAGAAATTTCTTAACACATGAATTCACATGGTAACAACAATTTAGAAATCACTAATAAATATTTTGCAAAAGGGTTTTCTACAAGAAACACTTGGTACAGTGGTAATTTACCCTTGGCTGTTAGGTACATGACTGGGGTCTGACTCTTGATGGCTTTTTGTTTTGTTGTATTTCTAAACATTGATTTATATGTTTTTTTTTCTTAATTTTAAACATACATATATAAAGGAAACATATAAAGATACAAATAAACATACATAGGAAACATAAATATAAAGGATACACATAAAGGAAATGTTTTTAACTGCTTTAATTACTTCAATCATCTTAGACAATTGATTGTATGGGGTTGGATAACTTTACCGTGTGATATGTCTTTTTTATTTAAATGTGGTCATTGTAATTGATTTTTCATTTTGATGAAGTCCTGGTGATTACAAGGATGAAAGCATATCATTTTTCTTTATTTTGTGTTCTAAATAAACAGACATTTTGTTCATCACTTTGTTTTTGTTGATATTCCAGTTGGTCTGAACAGCTTTTTCCCCTTAGTATTCCATTTTTTGGGTTACTGGTGTCTTTGCAATCCTTTTTGGACATTTTTTAGGTTCTAAACTTTGTCAGTGCCAACATCCTGGAACAGCTGGTCCATTCTCCTACCACTGGTACAAACATCCTTAACCTTGTACTCATAAACATGAGAGGCTGGTGTTCCTCACTCCATGTAATATCTTCACTTGTCAGATCAGACCATATGGCTGTATTACTTGAAATAAAAATTAAATCTGGACATCCGGTGAAACCAAAAACCTTAAGGAACTATTCCAAGGCTAACCTCTTTCTACTAAGCAACACCTTTAAATTGCAAGCACCAAATCCAATAAACACGGTAGCATACACTGAACTATTTACAAAATCTCTGTACAGCCACACTGATAGCTGTATAGAGTGAGGTGTGCCCACTCATATTAAGAATAAGACAAACTCAAATGACAAACCACCCTGATTGAATCAAAGTATTAGTCGGTTATACAACAAAAGCAAAAATTCTTGGCCAAGTGTAGGAGGAACAAAGCCGTACATACTAAAAGCCCCCTGACCAACACAAACAGGCAGCTAAGAGGGGTAATTAATACTTCAAAGGCTAAATCTGAAGAAAGAATAGCTTGTCAGGCAAAGGCAGCCACTCCATAACCTCAGAGGAAATACACAACAATGAGTAGAATTTACTGTAAACGGCATCACGCACACTGAACTGGAGGCCATTATCAACCTTTGGCTGACAGGTTCAGCTCAAATTTCTCCCCCCACTCCCCATGATAGTTCAAAGGAAGTACCAAATAATACAATCCTTCAACCATTAGTAGGGAACAGGCATCAATGTGCTTTCCAAGGCCAAAAACACTGCACCAATGGGCCCCGATAACATCCCAGGATGTTTAATAAATATCATGAAGCATGACCTCTCTCATCCACTTGAATCACTTTTCAGCTGCAGCCTTCACTCAGGCTTTGTGTCCAAGGAATGGAAGATGACTACAGTCATTCCCCTGCAAAAAGAAGATCTAACCACTGATTTGGGTAACTACAGACCCATAAGTCTTACCAGCCTCATGTGTAAGGCCATGGAAAAAATCATCATAAACATGATAAATGAGGACATAGGTAACATGCAAACACTGTACTCATCACAGTTCAGCTTTGTTAAAGGAAGGTCATGCCTATTAAAATCTGCTGGACTTTTTTGAGAGGGTCACCAAAACACTGGATAAAGGTAAGACTGTGAACACAGCTTACCTCGACCTGGCCAAGTTTTTTGATACACTACCCCACTCAGGCATTACAGACAAGCTAACTAATTTAGGCATGTACCCTTTTATCACCCACTGGATAGTCAACTGGTTCACTGATAGGACCCAGGAGGTCAAAATAGGTGAGGCCACCTCCAACAAGAGGTTAGTCACTAGTGGAGTCCCACAGGGCTCACTACTGGGACAGCTCCTTTTTGGCATCTATTTCTCTGAAATGGTAGCAAATGCTGAAGGTTGATGACTGACGAAGATTGCAGATGGTTGCAACATGGGGGTTATCATCAACTCCCTTGCAGACACTAACATTCTTCAAGAAAGTCTGTCTCTGACTAACAAATGGTGCCAAAGCCATGTTGTTAAACGTAGCGCTAAGAAATGCATAATTGTACCCTTTGGGAAGTCAACCATCTGAGCTCATTACCATGTTGATAATACACTCCTAAGATTCGACCTAGTGGTCAGGATCTGGGTAAGAACGTAGACAGTAGCCTTACCGTCAGCCAACACATCATCATAATAATCCTTTTATGTAAGGGCATGGCACCTAGGTACAAAGAGGTCATTATCCTACTATACTCTGCCCCTATCAGACCAATCGTAGAGTACAATGCTCCCTTTGGTATGTACCTGCCCAGGCATATGCAGCAACTAGAGCGACCTCAAAGGTTTCTTACAAAAAGAATACAAGGCATGACAAACCTGCCTTATGCAGAGCACCTTAAATCCCTTTCCCTTTACTTAGTCTCCTATAGATTGCTGAGGGGAGGTCTATGCCTGGCTTACAATGCATGCGCTAACCTCACAATTATGAATCTCCTACATGTTCGTAAGTCAAAAAGTACCAGAAATACAAGATTTAGGGACCTGAAGTTTGTCTGTGACTTAAACAGAACATGCTGGAGAGAAGGATATGTGTCCCAGAGAATGCCTGTCCTATGGAACAGGCTTCCCATCCTTGTGACGCTGAGTTCATCTACTACCCCATTTAAGCCCAGCCTAGATCAGTGGATGAGGAATAAGAAATTTACACCAGGCCCGACACCCATGCCCTTTACTGACAGAGGTAGCTTATAAATGCCATGCCCTCACTCTCCTATTTGAATACAGGACATCATTATACATCCTGGAGAACTTGGCTAGGCTTTGAAAGGCCCCCCAGGTTATTAGCCTAGTAATAGTCTATGAATATATATATATATATATATATATATATATATATATATATATATATATATATATATGGATCTGCTTTCATTAAATGAAAGTACATTTTAATGAACATTACTTAACTTGAGCTGATTCCACTGAAACCTATTCATAATGAAAGCACGGACTGTCAAATTCCTTTCCCTGTGAAAGGAACCATTTGGCCACCATGGTAACGAACCAAAACAGAGCAAATCAAGCCCACCAAAGTGGGGGGCTTTGCCCCCACTTCCCCCTACTTAAATATACCAACTCCAAGATTGCACTAAAGGGAAGAGAGTGCACAGTTCACTATGGTAGCCAGGTGGTCCCTTGGCTAAAATCTTAGATTATAAAGAGAGTGGATTATAAATTTATATTTTTAGATATAGTTCTGTAGTATGGGAGTGTAACAAAAATATCAAAAAATATCAGTTTACATTGCCATGAAAGTTATTGGAATATGCATTCTCAATTAATTTTGTACTTCTGAATTGATGTATTGGATGTATGCTATCGTTTATAACTATGATATGAAAATGGGAACATTGTCAGTTTAAGTGATGACTATTTAAATAATATGGTTGTGTACCTTCCTATTACTGATTTAGCACTGATGACACCTATATGGTGAAACCAGTTTGCAAGTAACAGAGGCCATGTCCTAATATTTATGTTTATTTATTCATTTGGATTAAAAAGGACTTCTGCTATTAAGACAAGTAGTTATTTTTAACTATAATATTGGAAGAGAGCGGGCTCTGGATGTTTAATTTGGTTTTGGCTAGATATTCCTTCCATGCACTGCTCTTAGTTCCTTGCGCCTTCCTGTCAGAGCACCGACGTGTGTGGATTATCAATTGTTTTGTGAGTGCTGACTTGGGGGTGTTTTGTGGTATTTCTACTGGATTTTATCTAGAAAGCCACAATTGTGATGAATCTACAATTTCAGCTTAAATATTAAATAATGGCAGAAATACAGAATCTGCATTTGTCTTTGGACAGTTTGGCCTCTGATAAGAATGACACCATGTTGTTTAAGGAAGGGGAATGAGGAGTAGTTAAAGAGGGTGATATAACCACAATGGATATGGAAAAGAGTTTTAAGAACTTAATTGACTGTTCCAAGAAATTCAGAAGTTATGTATGGCATATTAAACGTTTGAAGGCTTATTTGCAAGCAGATATAGTGCCCAGAGGCTTATGGGAGCATGTTGAGCCAGGTGCTGGTATGGAGGATGCTGGCTTCATAAAGACATGGCGGGATGTACAGAAAGTCGGTTCTAGGATGTTTTTTGAGCTACTGTTGGGCTATTATGAGAAACATTTGGGTTTACTGACTGAGCAACTTAATAACTGTTATGAGGATATCCAGCGTTTTTCGTCCAATGATGATTTTATAGGTAGAAACAGCAAATACTTACAGGAGATGGGTGATTTTGAAAATGAGCTATGAGTATGTAAATTAAAGAAATATGCTAGAGATACAAATGATTATCAAAACAACTTAACATACACCTGGAACTGTAAGAAATGTTCAGTTCATTTTTTTGATTCCAAGAAGGATAAAAAAGGAGTTAATGTGAAAAGGAAAAGAGTTCCTTCTATCCTAAGGAAGTCAAGTGGAAATACTACTGACAGAGAGTCAAGTCCATCCAAATTTTCATCTAACATCACACATACAGATGATGACATTTTGGAAAGTTGTGAGAGCTTCTTGCCTGTTCAAAAATGTTTTAGAGGCCCTTTAGACGTGGGGAAGGAAACATAAGTGAAGACAACATGGAGGAGATCTTCAGATGAATGATGGATGAATGACAAGAAATGTAAATGACAGTGCATGTGATGAGGACAATTTGATAGTGAACTTGACATCTTATACTTTTTCTAAAGATGAAACTGATGTGCTGAATAAAGGGTTGAGTTATGTACCTGCTTTTTATGTTTCTCATGCCTCAGTGGTATCTGATGTCAAAAGTTTTTGTAGTAATTTAAATTTGAGATTCTATTACAGTAACAGGCCAGATACTGCCACTAAACCTACCTTTAAATTTAGAAGATTGACTTTCCAACTTCCCTATCATCCTGCAGTGAGAATGTTTGAGGAGTGTAAGATGAATTTCATGTAAGTCAAAATAATATTTTTAAAAATGTTGGTGTTTATTTAAATGTAGAACAGAGGAAAGCCTTAAATAATTTACATAATAACGATAATTTGGTAGTGGTTAAAGCTGATAAGGGAGGGGTATTGTCCTTTGGGATTATATTAATTACGACAAAGAGATTATGAGACAAGTTAATGACAGTATTTCGTATATAAGGTTACCATTTATTCCTGGTCCTGGTTTTAAAACAGTGATGGACAAATTTTTGGAAGATGCCATGTTAGAAGATGTGATTACTGAATAAGTATGTGAACAATTAAAGGTTGATGATCCTGAACCATCTGCATTTTATATTTTGCCTAAAATACATAAGACAATAGTTAACCCTCCTTGGAGACTGATTCTTTCCAGCAGTGGTTCTTTGACTGAACCATTGTCTACCTATTTAGAAATGCAATTAAAACCAATATTATCCTTGGTACAAGCTCTTATCAAGGATAGTAATGAATTTTTGAAGTTAATGGACAATGTTCAATCAGCATTACACTCGCATTTGAGTACATTAGATGTTCAGGCATTATATACTAGTATACCCCGTGAAGGGGGGCTTACTGCTGTGAAATATTGGTTGGAACTGTCTGGATTGCATAGTAACAAACATATTGAATTTTTGTTAAAAGCATTGGGGCTGATATTAGAACATAATGCCTTTTATTGCAAGGATGATTGGTACCTGCAAATTAAAAATACCACGATGGGTACAAACTTTGCACCAATTTACACTGATTTATTTACAGGATTTCTGGAAGTCAGACTGATTTATGATGATGTTAATCGATATAAACAGTTTATTAATATGTGGTATAGATATTTAGATGACTGCTGGGGTATACGGGAAGGTTCTGTTGAAATCTGGCTGGAGTTTTTTGATTACTTAAATACCAATAATTATGGTATTAAATTTGTTGGAAAAATTCACTCATTTAATATTGACTTCTTGGATGCTAACATTTCTAAAGTGATTGATGGGACAATAGCTACAAGTTTATTTCGTAAGCCTTTTACCAAGAATTCTATATTGGAAGCCAGCAGTTACCATCCTAGACACATTAAAAAGAATATACCTAAAGCACAATTTTTAAGGCTTAGATGACTATGCAGTTCCAATGAGGGGTGTGAGGAAGAAGCATGCAAAATGGAATCGAGATTTTTGAGGAGGAGTTATAATGCAGATTTGTTTTCTACATCAAATTCTTTTAGTTCTAGACAAGATAGGTAAGCTTTATTTAAATCAAGAAGACAGAATGGTAATGATATGATTATGGGTCAGACACCAAGATTCATCACCAGTTTTGGAACTAATACCTTTAAAATAAAAGGAGTAATTAATAAATAGTGGCCAATTTTGAAGTCAGACCCCTTTTTTTGAACAAATATTAGATGAATGTTGTCATTTTGGATATAGGAAGAGGAGGAGGCATATTGGTGAATATTTTAATAGGTATAAAAAATGTTCTTTTTTGAGTAAGACAGTTATGAATAAGTCATCAAAGGGTAGTACGTTCTGTGAAAATTGCACATATTGTAAAGTTGTGTCTAGAACTAAATCTTTTACATCAGCTAATACAATGAAAGTATTTGAAATTAGGACATTGATCACCTCACTGGCCCTCTTCAACAGAAATCTTGATGAGTGGATGGGAAATAGAAAATTCACCACAGGGATCACTCCAGTGGCTTTACTCGACAGAGGCACTGGGAACTAAGGTCAGGTTGCACGATGCCAGGGTAATCCTAAAGGCCCCAGGGCCATTAGCCTAGAACACACCTATGAACCTATGTAATACAGATTGGCTTATATATATGGCCGTATGTCAGTGTGGTGCTTTTTATATAGGTCAAATGTCTAGACCTTTTAAACACAGAATAGCACAACACATTAGAGATATTAATTGTAAAAGACATAGAAGTGCACTTTATAAACATCATTTGGAACACGTTGGGGAACATTTTATTTTTGTTGGTATTGATAGAATTAAGGGAGAGGGACTATCACAACTGAAAAAAACATAAAATCTTAGACTGTAAAGAGAGAGTGTGGATTATAAATTTGGGGACACTGTATAACCCAGGGTTGAACGAAAATTGTTAGATATAGTTCTGCAGTATGGGAGTGTAACAAAAAATAACAAAAAATATCAGTTTACATTGCCATTAAAGTTATTGGAATATGTATTGTCAATTCATTTTGTACTTCTGAATTGATGCATTTGATGTATGTTATGCTTTATAACTATGATGTGAAAATGGGAACATTGCCAGTTTAAGTGATGACTATTTAAATAATATGGTTGTGTAACTTCCTGTTACTGATTTAGCACTGATGACGCCTATATGGTGAAACCAGTTTGCAACTAACAGAGACCGTGTCCTAATATTTATGTTTATTTATTCATTTGGATTAAAAAGGAGTTCTGTCATTAAGATGAGTAGCTATTTTTAACTATAATAATGGAAGAGAGCGGGTTCTGGATGTTTAATGTGGTCTTGGCTGGATATTCCTTCCGTGTACCGCTCTTAGTTCCTTGCACCTTCCTGTTGGAGCACCTGCTTGTGCATATTATATATATATATATATATATATATATATATATATATATATATATATATATATATATATATATATATATATATATATATATATATATATATATATATATATATATCGATACATTTATACCTATATCTACTTTCTTTCACTACAAGAGAGAGAGAGAGAGGCACACACATACACACACCTATTACATCTTAGAGTCCCCCCTTCAAATGTGTAGAATAAAAACACGTCTTAATTACTCCATCCAAAAATATGTACATGTTCATTGCATCATGCTAAGAAAAGGAAATAGAGCAAACCACATCTCTATCACCTTATACTATAATGGGAAAATAGTACAGATTTAAATTTAAAATAACCCCACAGACTACAATAGCAAAATGGAATATATATTAAAACAAACAAACATGCACAAAACACAAAATCCTAAAAACACAAGATATCATAATTAACTAATCAAAAGCATAAAAAACTAAATATACATTACTGTAACATGTAACATGGGGAAAAGTCTGTCATGTTTGCTTCAGCTGGAATAAAAGACAAATTGCCAAAGATACAAAGAGTTACTAGGATAGAAGCCCCTAAAAATTTTCCATCCTAAACAACACAAAAAAAACCTCAAACTCTGATAATCTAAAGTATCCTATTCTGTCAAAGGAGACATTGCTAATATTGTTGCAAATAAATTTAATGCTGACTTCATCCCCAAACTTCTATCCAAAGCCCTGAAGTATATGAATATTTAACTCCCCCAGTTATCTCTAAAGATCATTTAATGAAAGTGCTAACCAAGACTAAATACACTTCCTCTGTGGGACCTGACAATATACCCATTTGCTTAATTAATAATGTTAAACATGCCCTTGTAGACACACTCCTTAAACAGTTTAACCTACGTTTACCTATGTTTTGTCCCTGATGAATGGTGCAAGACAGTGATAATGCCCCTCAATAACTGTGGTCTTGAAACTGACTCTGGTACTTACAATACTATCAGCTACACCAAACTCATCTGCAAAGCTAAGGAAAGTATTATAACTGACTTCATGTACTGAAATATCAGTAATCTTATTAGATTTGAACCCCAGATGATTGGCTTTTTTTAAGGATAAATCCTGTATATAAAGTCTGGTAAACTCTGGCTGACAAAGTCTGCAGATGTCTGCAAACTGGGAGTTGTTAAGTTGCCCTCTGACACCCAAACCCTCCATAATAAACTTTTCCTTAGGAAACATTAGATGTTCTAAAAATGGGCTCAAACTGAATGCTTAAAAATGTAGTATTATCAGTTTTTGTACACATCATTATACTACATAGACAACACACTTCTAAAAATGAAAATGTAGTTAGGGACCTAGGGACTTTGGGTGATAACTCCCTTTTTTTGACCATCACATAACATGAAATCCTTCTATTTAGCAATGCCAAAGAATATCGTCAAGGTCCAAATAGGGAATCACTCCCTTACACTCAGCACTGATAAGCAAATAATGGAGTACAATGCCCCCTTCAGGATGTAGCTCACTAAACATATCAAGCAATTAGAAAGACTCCTAAGGTTAACCAAAAAGATCACAGACCTAAAGTTCTTGAGCTATCAAGAGAATCTGGAACCTCTATAACTTTGTTGAGTGCCTTATAGACTTTTGAGGAGAGGTCTTTATCTCGCTTACCGTGCCATTAAAAAAAAAGAAAGAAAAAAATAAACAAAGAAAAACACCTAACTAACTAAAAATAATAATAATAATAAAAGGAGTACTCTACCATACTGGGTTGTGAAAATCTAAGTGCAGTTAAAACAGCACTGGATAGTCATATATTCATATATTCATAGATTGTTACCAGGCTAATAAAATGCTGAGGCTTTCTAAGGCTAGTCAAGTTTTCCCTGAAAGAATAATGAATTCCTGTATCTAAATGGGAGATTCGAGCCAGGCATTTAAAAGCTGCCTCTATTCATAAGGGGCATGGGTGTCAGGTCCAGTGTAAATTTCATATTCCCCATCCACTGGTCTAGGTTGTGCTTAAATTGGGTAATAGACAAACTAAGCTTTGCATAGATGGGAAGCTTGTTCTATAGGAGGGTCAGTCTCTGGGACAAATATCTGTCTCTCCTGCATGTTCTGTTTAAGTCACGGACAAAATTTAGGTCTCTAGACCTTGTATTTCTTGTATAGTTTGGTTTTTGAATATAATGGAAATTCATATGTGTGTGGTTGCGGATGCCTTATTAGCCAGGCAACGATCACACTTCAGCAATCTATAGGAGAATATGGGTAGAGAAAAAGGGCTTTAAGGCACTCTGTGTAAGGCAGATTTGTTGCACCTTGTATTCTTTTTATAAGGAACCTCAAAGGTCACTCTAATTGCTGCATATACCTGGTTAGGTACATACTGAAGGGAGCATAACACTCTTTGAGTGTTCTGATAAGTGGGTTAATGACTTCTTTGGACCTACATGCCCCATCCTTGCTTATAAGTTGCACAACATAAGAGGGTTTTCTTACCCCTGTGACCACATGGTGGTTGAAGGTAAGGCTACTGCCTACATGCGTTCCCAGATCCCAGACCACTGGGTCAACTCTTAGGGACATATTATCAACATGATTATTACCCTGAATTGTTGACTACCCAAAGGTACACTTATGCATTTCTTAGCCCTGAGTTTAAGACCATGGCTTTGGCACCATCTGTTAGTCAGAGATAGGCCTTCTTGAAGAATGCTAGTGTCTGCAGGGGGGGTCGATGATAACCCCAAGCTTGCAATCATCTGCAAACTTGTCAGCCATAAAATTTCAGTGTTTGCTTCCACTTCAAACAAATAGATGCCAAAAGGGAGTAGACCCAGCACCGAGCCCTAGGGAACCCTGCTAGTGACTGGCCTCTTGGTAGATGTGGTTACAAATATTTTGACCTTCTGGGTCCTATCAGTGAGCCAGTTGGCTATCCAGTGGGTGATACAAGGGTTTATATGTAATTTAGTGAGCTTGGCTATAATTCTTGAGTGGGGTATTGTATCAAAAGCCTTGGCCATGTCAAGGTAAGCTCTATGCACAGTCTTGTCTTCATCCAGTGCTTTGGTGACCCTCTCCAAAAACTCCAGTGGATTCAATAGGCATGACCTTCCTTTAGCAAAGCTGAACTCTGATGGGGCCAGAATTTGCAAGTTATCTATTTCCTTGGTTATCATGTCCATGACAATTATTTCATGGCCTTACAGCTGAGGCTGGTCAGTCTTATGGGCCTGTAGTTACACAGATTGGCACTTGGATCTCCTTTGTGCAGGAGAATGACTGCAACCATCTTCCATTCTTTGGACACAAAACATGGCTTTAAGCTCCAGTTGAAAAATGATGCAAGTCGACTAGAGAGGTCATGTTTCATGCTATTTACTAAGCATCCCAGGATATTATTGGGGTCCATCAATGCAGTGTTTTTGGCCTTGGATTGTGCTTTGATGATTTGTTCCCTAGTAATGTTTAGGGGGATTGTCGTATGTAGTACTTCTTGTGGACTATTGTGGAGTGGGGGGAGAGAAATTTGAGCTGGACCTGTCGGCCAAAAAGTTGACAATGGCCTCTAGTTTGTCTCTCAGTTTAATTTCTCCAAATATTTTGGGTTTCTAATACCATGACATGAATGGATCCCATTCCCAAGTCAAGGTATCATTAAAGTTCATGAAATTAGTATTGTTTCAATCTTTGATGTTAGCCAGAAGTGCTCTTTCCAGCACCCACGATGTGCCCAGAATTGACACCTTCTGCACTTCATACAGCGTTACATGTATCGGTAGCATATCTAAGTACGATTGTAAATTCTTTTTTATAAGACCCTTTGCTCCTAGTACTATTGGAACTGTCTGGGTATCGTTTTTTACATTGCCCTTATTTTTGCCTGTAAATCCTGGAATTTCATGACTGTGTGTCTCTCTGTACACAAGACACTGTAGTCACTGGGTGTAGCAATTTCAATTATCAATGTTACTTTTGTCTTCTTTTCATGGACTACTATATCTGGTTTTCTAGCATTGATTTTTTGAACTGATAGTAATAGGTGAACCCATCTTTTATAAACTTCATCATCTTCTATAATGCTCTGTGGCTTATATTCCAGTGCTTCTCAGATAGTTAAATATTATGTTTGCACAATCTGCAATGCAACTATCTTGCCACATTATTATGCCTTTCAGTATACAGGCCCTTTGCCATTAGTGTATCACACCCAGCAACAAGATGTATGACTGTTGTTCTACAGAACCTGCATTTGTCTGTTTCCCCCACATGTTTAATGGTCTTTGTAAACCAACATCCACATAGTCCACTATCCTGAGTCACCAATATTAACCTTTTCTTCTTTTGGTTTAAATTCGCCTCTCCTTAACCATTCCTACATTCAGACCTGATCAACATGAGGTTGTTGCAAGTGTTTACTGTACTTGCAACTGTATTTATGCATTTGCCACATTTCTTGCCTTCTTATCTGATCCTTCACTTTATAGTCTTTCTTTTGTTTTTTTGTTTTTTTTTTCTTTTTTGGCACATTCATTTGGTGCCTGATTTTTATCTACTTCTGGTTTGATTTCCATTCCCACTTGACAGAGAAATGCTTCTGCCAAACTAAGCAGGGAAGTCATCTTACTTTAGACTTTTGCTTCTCATGTTTTAAAACTTTCACTTTATTTGGATCTTGTGAGGTCAGTAGATATGTGTGCAGTCCTATGATTCTATAACCCATACCCATACCAGAAGAATGCAGAGCCCCTGAAATCACAGACACTCAGGTTAAAATAGCCCTCTCCAAAGCCAAAAACCACATCAATGGGACTGGACAGTGTCCTAGGCTGTGTCCTACATGAGCTCAAAGACGAACTAACCCCTCACCTAAACACACTGTTCAAACTCAGCCTCTCCACAGGTTACGTACCAATAGAGTGGCACAAAGCAATGGTTATTCTGCTCCACAAAGGTACAGCCACAACAGGCCCCGGGACCTATCGCCCTGTAAGCCGGACTAGCTTGGTCTGCAAGGCTATGGAGTGCATCATCATGGAACTCATTAACAGAGACATTGGGAACCTCCAAACACTGGACCCTACCCAGTTCAGCTTTGTTAAGGGCAGATCATGCCTCCTAAACCTGGTGGACTTCTTTGAGACAGTTACCAAGGCTATAGACGAGGGACAGGTGGTAACCCAGCCTACCTAGACCTCACAAAGGCCTTCGACACCATCCCCCATTCTGGTATTATAGACATGCTCACCAGCCTGAACATAAACCCCTACATCACAAGATGAGTTGCCAACTGGCTCATGGACAGAACCCACATGGTAAGAGTTGTGGGAGCTAGGTCTGACTCTAAACCGGTTACAAGTGGCATTCCTCAGGGCTCAGTCCTAGGACCCCTCCTGTTCGGCATATACTTCTCAGAGGTACAGGCAAGCACAGGAGGACAATGACTGACCAAGTTTGCAGACAACTGCAAACTAGGGGCTATAATTGACTCTCCGGCTGACTGAGACGGATACCTGGTGTCAAAATCATAGCGTCAAGCTAAATGTCAAAAAGTGCATAGTCATCCCCTTTGGAAAAAACAAAGTACCCACAAACTACCACATAGGTGGTAGTCCCTTAAATACGGAAGATGTAATAAGGGATCTGGGGACCTAAGTAGATAGTAATCTCTCCTTTGATAATCACATTGCCAAAGTGGTTAGAAAATCCTTCTACGTGGCCCACCTTATCACAAAAGGGTTCGCATCCAGATCAAAAGAGGTCATTGTGCCCCTCTACTCATCACTCATCAGACCCATCATAGAGTACAATGCCCCATTTGGGATGTACCTTACAAGACACCTGCTACAGCTGGAAAGACCACAGAAGTACCTCACCAAGAGGATCACTGGCCTCAAACAGATGCCCTATGCAGCTAGACTGAAGAAACTCCAGCTGTACTTGGTCGCATACCGCATACTCCGAGGTGATCTCTGCCTGACATACAAGGCTATGCCCAATCCATAATTGATGGACATGCTCCACCTAAAGAAAACCATATCCCCTCGACCCACATGCTCTAGGGGTCTAAACCTCACCACAACAATAAATAGACTGTGCTGGAGGGATAGATTCCTGTCCCAGAGACTTCCCATGCTTTGGAACAAAATTCCAATCTACATTAGGCAGAGCTCCTCACTAACACTCTTCAACAGAAACCTTGACGAGTGGATGGGAAACAGAAAGTTTACCCCGGGGCTCACTTCAGTGCCTCTGCTGGACAGAGGCACAGGGAACTAATCTAAGGGGGTGGCAAAAGCCAACACATTCTGGCTAGGCTTATAAATGCCTTCGGGCAGATAGCCTAGTACCTACCTATGAAACTATAAACCTATGATTGGAGATCTAGGGGTGGGAGATCTAGGGGAGAGAGGTTGGCATAATGGTTAAGGTATTTACCTTGCAAACACAAGGTGCAGGGTTTGATTCTCACATGGGGTAGTTGGCTAGGCTTAAAATGACCCACAAGGGCAGTTAGTCTAGTAATAATCTATGAACCTATGAACCTATATATGTAATAAATTTCGAGGAAGCCCATACCTCCTTCAGCATGGGGAATATATAATCTTTGTACACACTGATTTTTATAAATTATTTGATAAACATGAAGCATTTTTCTTGTTTTCCTGTCCAAATGATCCAATACCTTTTGGGGCTAGTCAATCACTCCAAAACCGTAAGTAAGGACAGGAAGAGGAAACTGGTTTATAGCTTGGACTTTGTTCCTAGATGTCAAATCTGTTTTTCAGTATTAATTTTAGCCTTCTAAAATATTCCTTATTAAGTTTTATTCGCATTTCTTCATGTTTTATTGTTAATCCTTCATCGTTTCCCATATATTTATACACTCCCTCTTGCTCAAGTTCTTTTATATCACATTTCTGTCACAGACTGACATTTTCTTGGTGCTGCTGTTTTCCTGCTTTAAAGGTTGCTTTTGCACATTTATCAAGACCAAACAACATTCTTATGTCATCTGAGAAAGTTTTGACCACTTCTAGTTGTGCTTTCAGTTCCTAATCTGACAAACTATATAGTTTTAAATCATCCACAAAAAGAAGATGAGAAGTCTTTATACTTTGTTGTTGTTTGGGATCCAAATTGTAACCATGACCTAATCTGTTAAGAAGACACTTAATGGGTTAAGGGAAAGACAATAGAATAGCAGTGACAGTTACCCTGGAATATCCCCTTTGAATTTTTATTCCTGGAATAATAATTTGTCCTTTACCATGGGTTAACTGCAAAGTGATTTGCCACTGTTTCGTGGTCACTGTAATGTAATTGATTAGTGTAGGGTGTATCTTACACATTTGCAAACTCTCTTTTATCCATTAATTTGGAATTCTGTCAAATGCTTTTTTGTAGTCTAACCATGCCATACTTAGACTCTTCTTTTTACAGTTCTCTATTATGACTTTAGTAAACAACAAATCATATTTTGTTCTACATTTCTTTCTTTTGTTACCCTTTTGTTCTATTGCCATGATTGAGTTTTCTTCTAAATGATTATAAACTCTGTTGGCATCAGTTCCAGTGTATAGTTTATACATCATTGGAAGGCAAGTTACTGGTCTATAGTTTTTAGGATATCTTGCAGGTTCACTCTTAAGGAGGAGTATTGTTTTTCCTGCTGTTAACCAGTCTGGCGTTTGTTCAGTGTGTGCATATAAATAATTCTTACTCATGGCTAAATCTTCATTTAAAGATGTTAATCCTTTTAGCCAGAAGTTAGGTACTGCATCTGGGCCTGGGGTTTCCCAATTAGGAGATTTTCCTAATTTTGTTTCAGTTTGCCTGGCCGTCACTTCATCCCATTTCATATCCTGTACATTTGAACTTCTTATTCTTTCTTTTACTTCTATCCATTCAGCATCTTTGTTACGTTCCACTGGATTGTCATATATGTTTATCCAAAATGTGTCTATTTCTTCTTTTTTTTGGTGGTGTTTCTATTAATTTTCCTTGTTTCCCAATTGTCTATAAAACTTTTTTGGGTCATCAATAAAATGTTTATTTTGTACTTTTCTTTTATATTTATCTGTATATCTTCCAAGTTTTTCTGTCTGTGCTGTTATTATTTACAATAATGTACAGCAGATCCTGATCTGTTCTGATACTGTGTATTGCTTTTATCACATCTATCTTTCTGAGTATTTTTGTTGATCTGTTCCCTTTCTATATTTCTTGTCTTATATGCGTTATAGTTTTCTCCATGATGGCATTTGATTTCTCCCTTTCCTTACCCCTACTACTGTGTGTTTTTGTGGTAAGACTTTAACTGTTATTAATTTATCTGCACAGTAATATATCTTATTTACTTCTGTTATATCACATGTATTTCTATGAACAGTCCTGATTACTGTGTTCATTTGTTTTATCAGACTTCTAACATTTTGGGTCTTTTTGACTTTCTGTAGTCTATTTCTTTCATTGATCTTAATATGTCTATCCATCTCGATTAAATCAAGTGACTTTTTCCTTAGATCATTTTCTTCTAAACTAAGGACACATTCTTTGTTCTCTATTTCCCGTGAGCATTCTACAGAAATTTCCAGAGCATCTGTTGCTCTTTCGTATAGGAACTCATTGGCCTATCACTCCAAAATATTGACTGCGTCAGAGTTGCCACATTTTCTTGTTTCTTTCCTTGCTGTGCAACTCCAACTGAACTTTTATACTGGTTTCCTACTGAAGGCTCCACAGCATCTTCATATGGCAATTTATCACGTTTCCTGCTCCACTGATTTCTCCTTATTTTGGGGATTTATTATTCTATCCTGCGATGGTGTTATCAGAGATTTTCTACACTAAATCCTTCACTTCAAAGGTATTATATACTCCCAGTTTCTATTTCTTTAACTTCTCCATTACTAATCTTTTTTTCTACTTTCCCTTTTTGTTTTCTTATTTTTTGCAATGTAAGCTTTCCAATATCTGGATGCCCTTGACTGTACTTCTCTTCAAATATCTTTCTGCTGATCTTTTTGGCATGAGTAGTTTTGCTTTCTCCTTTGCATAAATATTATACCATAATAGATCTATTTTTCTTTCCCATGTCCATATTTCTTCTTCAGATGTCTCTTGCTCCTCCTGTTTCTCCTTACTTGGGGGGATCATTGTCTATCATGCTGTGATATAACCTGTGTTAGACTTTCTACACTAAATTATTCACTTTACATTTATTCCATAACTTCAGCTTCTATTTTTTTAACCTCTACTTTACTAATCTTCTGTTCTATGTTCCCCTTTTTGATTCCATATATAGGTGCATTTGCCTGTATTTCTCTTTGAATATCACTGGGGCTGCTTTTTTGTTTTGATTAATTTGTCTTTCTCCTTTGCATAAATATTGCACAATATCAGATATCTCTTTCTTTCCCATGTCCATATTTCTTTTTATATCATTCAAAAATCTCCAGACTTTGTTCTTTATATGTTTGCACTCTCAGTCACTTCTTTTTCCAAACGGCCCAAGGTTTCTTGATCTATATGATGTTTTCCATGAATCTTTTGTATTAATGAACACAAATTTGCATTTGAAGCTTTTGACAGTTTTTCTTGTGCAAATATTTTTTTCTCTAATTTCTGTCTTAATCTTTTTGTATATATTCTGTCCAGAAATTCTGGGCTTCTTGCATAATAGCAACAATACACAATTTTTTTCTTAACCTCAGAAGTTCACTCTATCATCTTTATGACTCTTTTTTGACCTCTCAGTTTTGTTATTTTTGTAGACTACTACTACTTTCTACAACACCAGAGGGGGTAATCCTCCCTTCAGCCTGGCTTAATCACATTGTAGGAATATTTCATGTCGTGACGATTCAGCACTGTCATTTTCTCCAGTCCTGGCACCAGTGCACCTACCCAGATTGGGCGCGTATTTATCCTGGGACTTACGCAACCAGCTATCTTTTTTATTTTTTAACCTACGTCTGTCCTTGATATATGCTATATAAATACAGTCTATATATCAGTGTTGTCTTGGTGAGATTGTTTATAAAAACAGAGTCCACCTTGTGAAGGTACTCACCAAGAGTTGAGTATGAACTCAGATCCAGCAATACTACTCTCCTTTGTTTGCTGATCTTATCATCTCTCCATTAGGACCCCAGTGAAACCAAAACCTTTAGGAACTATTCCAAGGCTATCCCCTCTTTAATAAGTGACACCTTGGCTAAATTTCAAGCACCCCAATGGCCTCTGGTTCAGTGTGATGTGATGCCATTTACAATGCGTTCTGCACATTGTTGAATATTTCCCTTGAGGTTATGGACATAGCTGTAGAAAGCTTTGTGGTTGCCCTTTGTCTGAGATTGGTCAGGGGGGTTTTAGTATGTTGAGCTTTGTTCCTCCTCCTACAATTGGCCAATATTTTTTTTTTGTTATTGTATAACTGATTCATACTATGATTCCATCAGCGTGGCTTGTCTTTTGAGTTTGTCATATTCGTAACACTAGTGGCCACAGCTCATTCTATACAGCTCTCAATAAGGCTGTACCAGGATGTTGTAAATAGCTTAACATATGCTATGGTGTTTACTGGGGTTTGAGGTGCTTGAAATTTAGCCAAGGTGTTGCTTAGTAGAGAGAGGACAGCCTTGGAATAGTTCCTAAAGGATTTTGGTTTCACTGGGTCCCCAGATTTAATTTTTATTTCAAACAATACTGCCTTATGGTGAGAGCTGATGAGTGCGGATATTACATTGGGTGAGGAACATCACTCCCCCCATGTTCTTGAGTACAAGGCCAAAGATGGTTGTACCCCTGGTAGGAGAATGAATAAACTATTCCATGATGTTGGTATTCATAAACTTTAAGAATTGTTGGGATTTTGCATTAGAAGTGGTGTAGGATTCTCACTCTTCATAGGGGTAGTTTAGACCCCCCCCCCATAAATATCGTATTAGGTTGAACGATGAGTGACTCGAGTACATTGAGATAGCTGGCATGGGTTTCCTGAGACATGGAGGGGGACCTATAAGTTGCAAGGATATAGTATGACACCATGTTTATGGTGAGTTGCACATGCATGAGTTCCAGTGAGTCATACACTTTAACTAGTCTGGATGTGAGGATGTTTCTAATATAGACTGATAGTCCTCCACCTTTAGTTTCCTCCTATGCAGTAGCTGGTCTAAGGGTGTGAAAAGCATTATAACCATATACTGCTGGGGTACTCTCAGGTACTTTAAACCATGTCTGTTACTACACAGATTTACAGTCTCCAGGGAGGGGAAGGCTTGCAGGGAGTGGAGTTTTTTGTTAAGACTTCTGGCATTGAGCAGTACCACCTTCAGATATTCCTTCATAGGTTCAGTTAAGTTGGTAGGTCTATCAGCTTGGCATTGCCTAATAAAGGCACTGTGGGGGTTGAAAACGTCTTTGCCAATATCTGAAAGCCTAGAGAGGATAAGTGCAGACCATCCCTTGCAAAGCAGAATGGTCTGTCAACCATGTCCTACCAGGATGCCAACTATTGTACCCCCCCCCCCAGGACTGACACCAGAAGCTAAGCCAGTTGTTAAAATCAATCATTTTCTGTTGGTAACATAGCATCATTCTTGAAGAAGGTGGTATGTTGCACAGTGCAAGACTCATACCTGCCTGAGACACATAATCAGTGAGCTCAATCATGTCTCTCTTCATATAGTCAAAGTAGGTACGTCTCAGGTCATTAACACCCACATGGACTATGACAGAGTCATACTGGTACCTGTCGTTCAATGACTTAAGTGTCTGTGTGACTTGATGGATCCTAGCCCCAGAAAGGCAGCTAACCGTGACTCTCTCCTTGCTCAGTCTGGTGAGGGGGACATTGGTGTACCTCACTACATAATCACTAATGACCAGGAAATTTGGCTGTGTGCTGGTTTGCCTTAAGGGCTTAGCATTGGAGGCACTGGATACAGTGTTACTATATGCAGCTGTGGGTGATGTTTTAACAGAGTGTTTACATAATGGTTGAGGACCCTTTCTTTGATTGTACTGTGCAGGAGGTCTTAGTGTTTTAGGAAAGTTACCTGTAAATGTTTATGTGTAGGGTCTTTACCAGGTGCTGCAAGTGTCACTGACAACCTCTATATCATTAGTTTTGGTTGTATGAGAAAGTTTTGCCTCCAGCATTAAAGTGTATTTGCACCTTTCACATACTCTATCTGTTTTTGTAAGAATACATGGGTTGCCAGAGTACATGAGGCAATTGCTACAATGCTTCAGAATACCCATCTCAATCAGAAAGGCCATAGATAGAGCCAGGAAGTGCATGTCCATGGCTACTGATCTACTAGGGAAGTGAGTAAAACTTAAATATTGAACAAATCAAAAACACAAGGAACTTGATGAGCAATGTTCAGCTATGAGCAAACTAGATGATCTAGTATTTAAAAAAAATCTGTCTAGATTGTAATGCCGTAATATTGCAGACCACAAACCTCATTCATAATGTAAAATAACTGGTTTGAAGCTTAAGTGCTTAAACCAAAATAAAGACAATTAGAATAACAGGCAACATAAGCCTTCATCAGCAATTCCCAGCTCATAAGGGTGGAGGCTAGACTGCATTCTCCTTCCAAAAGATTGGAGACTACACAGCTTCTTAATGTAAAATAACTGGTTTGGAGCCAAAGTGCTTAAACCAGAACTAAGACACTTTTAGAATAACAGACAGAATAAGCCTTCAAACAGCAATTTGGAATCCCAACTCAGAAGGGCATAGCCTAGCCTCTCCTCCCACAAGAGTGTAGACAACAAACCTTCCTAATATAAAACAACTGGTCTGGAGCCAAAGTGCTTAAGTCAGAACAAAGACACTTAAAATAACAAGCACAATAAGTCTTCACCAGCAATTCCCAGCTCAGAAGGGCAGAGGATAACCCCTCCTCCCACAACAGCGTAGACCACAAACCTCCTTAATGTAAAATAACTGGTTTGGAGCACAAATGCTTAAACCAGAACTAAAACACTTTTAGAATAGCACACACAATATGCCTTCAACCAGAAATTCCCAGCTCATAAGAATGGAGGCTAGGCTACCCTCTCCCTCCACAAGATTGAAGACTGCACAGCTTCTTAATGTAAAAATAACTGGTTTGCAGTCAAAGTGCTTAAACCATAACTAAGACACTTTTAGAATAACTGAGAAAATAAGCCTTCAAGCAGCAATTCGGAATCCCAACTCAGAAGGGCATAGACTATCCTCTCCCACCACAAGAGTGTAGACAACAAACCTTCCTAAGGTAAAATAACTGGTTTGGAGCCCAAGTGCTTAAATCATAACAAAGACACTTAAAATAACAGGGACAATAAGTCTTCACCAGCGATTCCCAGTGCAGTAGAGCAGAGGCTACCCCCTCCTCCCACAAGGGTGTAGACCACAAACCTCCTTAATGTAAATAACTGGTTTGTAGCCCACATGCTTAAACCAGAACTAAAACACTTTTAGAATAGCACACACAATAAGCCTTCAACCAGCAATTCCCAGCTCATAAGGGTGTAGGCTACCTCTCCTGCCACAAGAGTATAGACCACAAACCTTCTAATGTAAAATATCTGTTTTGGAGCCCAATTGCTTATATCAGAACAAAGACATGTATATGCATACATATATACATATGTATGTATCTGAGCTAGAGTATAGATAATGTTATGACTTTCTTACCTTCATCACCCAGCACTTATTACTAATCTTGTGTCATCAGTCACCATATCTTAGCATATTCATATGTAAAAGTAAAAAAAAAAATACAAAATGTGACACACTGTATACATGTAATACAGACAAACCACTCCTTGTAACAACACTGTTAAATTAAATCTGATCCCTCAAAGCAAAATCTACTCAAAATGAACACAAAAATGAATGATAAAAGGTAAAATGCAAATTGCAGCTAGGGCAGCATAATGATGAAGTGTGGTTAGTATTGCTGTCTTACGGTGTTTTGGTTCTTCAAGTCATTTGTTGGCTGGGGTACTTCCTGTGAGTTGTCTGCATCTAAGTCTTGGCAGATGTGGAGGTGCTCCAAAACCACCCCATATCAAATGAAATGTCAAAGGTGATTTGGTGGTCCTTCAATTTGTCTATGTTTGTGTGAACCATGAGTGACTGACTCTTGCCTGTGTGTGCGTGTGTGTGTGTGCATGTGTGTGCGTGTGTGTGCGTGTGTGTGTGTGTGTGTGTGTGTGTGTGTGTGTGTGTGTGTGTGTGTGTGTGTGTGTGTGTGTGTGTGTGTGTGTGTGTCTGTGTGCTCATGCATGCATGTGTGGGACCTCACGCATATGTTTGTGTGTTTGTGTGTGTGTTTGCGTGTGTGTATGTGTGCACACACCATGTGGAATGGAAATGATAATACTGGTAAACTGAAAGAAACCAGGATAAACAGAAAAAAATGCACTAAATAACATTGAATTAACCATAACCACAACTAAATATTAAACATAAAATATATGTTTACTTGTCAGTCAATGTACTAGAGGAACAACACCAAAATATATATGAAACATGAAAGAAATAAAAAAAACAAAGAAAGAAAATGCATAGCAGATGACTCACGAAGCCACCCATTCACAAAAAAGTAATATAACTATGCCAAAGCTCCCCCCAAAAAACAACTATTTTATGCAATTACAACATTCCACTGAAATGAACGGAAATTAGTAATTCAAACTAAAACAGGATAGCATATGTATGAATTAAATATATGGGGGATTGGTTTATGTAATATATAAACTTACTGTAGGATTAAGGGGACCATCAGCATGACTCAAGGTTTTTCCACATATTTAAAAACTCATTCCCTAATCCTACAGTAATTACACCATTCATGTGTCACACACTACACCCCCACATATTCCCCAGATATTTAAACATGTTACATGCATATATTTAGCAAACTGGAACCTTACGACTGTCAGAGTTCAGAATGTATATCATCTGGCCAGGTATTCAGTATGTGCTCTACAATCTGAAAGCAAAAGCTAACAACAAAGCTGCTAAGTGCAGCCCATATCTCTTGTGATGATAGGAAGTACTGCCAGCCATGCCAGGAAAAGTAGGGCAGTGATGTAAGACTTGTGCCAGCACAGCTAGCTGAAATTTTGTAAATAATTATATGTAATTTGTATATCAAACTGATTTGTACAGATGCTTGTGACGAAAATGTATTTGTGAGGTTTGCCTGTCTTAAAATGTATCAACAGTACACCCTGCTGGAATGAAAAGAAAAGAACATGTATTATTGTAACTGAATTAAATGTATATATTTTAATAGAGGATACTGGGACAGCAGAGTTTAACCAGCTAGCTTACTTTAATAAAAATAAGGGAAATGTAAGTGAGCTGTTAAACCACTAAAACGGCACCCCACAGTGCTGAATAGGACCGGAGATGGTGGGTCTGGAAGAAGCCTTTGTTCATTAGCTCAGTAAAAAGAAGGGAAGCCCCAGGCATTGCCATAAACATTTGGATGTGCATTGTAGCTGTCTATGCTAAATTCCTATCTCAGCTTCATAGAAGGATAGGGTGAGAACCTAGAGTCAGGTGACCAAATGAGGTCATTCTGCAAGCCATCTTGAATATTATATTTTACAGGGAGTAATCTCTGAGTATTAAGTAGTCTGTTTTGGTGGTGCCAGACTAGAAAGACTGCTCACTTCTTTCATTGTGCCTTGCTTAGAGGTTCATAGGTAGGTGCTAGGCTGTCGGCCCTGAGGCCAATATAAACCAAGCCAAAAAGGTTCCCTGGCTTTTGCCACACAAGAAAATTATTTTCAGAAGTGACAAGCTTCATGACACTAATGCAGACGGGATCCGAAAGTTCGACTACTGAATCCTACACTAAGGCACTGTACGAGCACATCCACTCGTGCATGAATCGTGCCATGCCAAATAGAACCAAGATGCTCTCCTCCAAAAAAAGGAAGCCAATCTGGTGGCCCTCTGCCATAAACAAACTATACAATAGAAGGAAGAAACTTGTTGCAGAAAAGATGAAAATCCCAAGATGCAAAAAGCTCCCTTACCAGCCTCAGTAAGAAGCTGAGATCCCTCATAAAATCTTCCAAAGCTAGTTACAAAAATAAAATTGCCAAAGATTCCAAAGACAACCACAAGGCATTCTATAGTTATGTCAAGAATCTAAATGTCAATGCTCAGATCTGCTCTGAGCTACAATATAATGGCATTAAATATAATGATCCCAAGGATATTGCCAATATCCTAGCAGATCGATTTAGTACCAACTTCACCCCCTCTCACCCCCTAAAGGGCCCATCTCAATATCAAAAGATTGCCATATTCCAGTAATCACTGCCACACAGGTAGAAACTGCACTGTCCAAAGCTAAGAATACAGCATCCATGGGACCAGATGACACCCTGGGATGTGTACTACATTAACTACAAAATGAACTGGCACCTCACCTAAGTGTCATGTTTAATCATAGCCTCACCTCAGGCTTTGTGCCCATTGAGGGGTGCACAGCTACAGTTTTACCACTCCACAAGGGAGGATCCACCTTGGATCCCAGGAACTACCATCCCATCAATCTGACGAGCCTGATCTGAAAGGGCATGGAACGCATTATCATGGAACTTATAAACAAAGATATTGGCAACCTTCAAACACTGGTCCCCACCCAGTTTGGGTTCATGAAGGGCTGATCTTGTCTCCTGAATCTGATTGACTTCTTCAAATCAGTCTCCAGAGCTGTGGATGAGGGTAAGGTGGTCCACACAGTCTATCTGGACCTTGCCAAGGCCTTCGACACCATCCACCACTCTGGAAACATAGATAAACTTACTAAGCTGGGCATAAATCCCTCCATCACTTGATGGGTTGCCAACTGGCTTACTGACAGAACCCAGACTGTAAAAGTAGCCGACTCCAAATCCAGCTCCAGACAAGTGACAAGTGGAGTACCTCAGGGTTCAGTCCTGGAACCGCTCTTGTTTGGCATCAACTTCTCTGAAGTACAGGCCAACACTAAGGGACTCTGGCTAACAAAGTTTGCAGATGAATGCAAACTGGGAGCCATTATTGAATCCCCAAATGATGTGGATATTCTACAAATGGGCCTTACAGAAACAGAAGCTTGGTGCTAGAGCCATGGGCTCAAGCTTAATGCCAAGAAATGTATAGTTATCCCCTTTGGGAAAAAACATGTACCCATGAATTTCCACATAGACGGGAGTACACTAAACACCGAAAGTGTGATGAGAGACTTAGGGACACAGGTGGACAGTGGTCTCACCTTCGGTGACCACATCAACACAACAGTCAGGAAATCCTTCAATGTGGCACACCTCATCACTAAGGGCTTTTCATCCAGAAAAATGGAGGTCATTGTCCCACTGTACTCATCCTTCATTAGACCCATTATAGAGTTCAACGCCTCGTTTGGTATGTACCTCACAGGACATCTGCAACAACTGGAAAGGCCACAGAAATACCTCACTAAAAGAATCATAGGCCTAAAGCAGATGCCCTATGCTGACCATGTAAAAAAAACCCAGCTATACTCTGTGGCATATCGTCTACTCAGAGGTGATCTCTGCTTAACATACAAGGCCATGTCATACCCAGAGCTGTTGGACATTTTCCACTTAAAGAAATCCCAATCCCTCAGAGCCACAAGCTCCAGGGATCTAAACCTTGTCATTACAATAAACAAAACATGCTGGAGGGATAGGTTCCTGACCCAGAGACTCCCCATACTCTGGAATAGACTGCCCATACATGTCAAGCAGAGCGCCTCCTTGGCCCTCTTCAAAAGGAACCTTGACAATTGGATGGGAGATAGGAAATTCACCCCGGGGATCATGTCAGTCGCCTTGCTAGACAGGGGTCCAGGGAAGTAAATATTGTGGGAAGAAATATCCAGGGAATTGTTATGGCTAGGCTTGTATAGGCCATAGGGCCGATAGCCTAGTACCAACCTATGAACCTATTAACCCTGTCAAACAGTGCCACAGAAGTGATCTCCAGGGTGAATTTTCTATTTCCCATCCAGTTGTCAAGGTTTTTCTTAAAGAGGGCCAATGAGGAGCTTTGCTTGACATGAATGGGTAGTTTGTTCCAGAGTATGGGAAGTCTCTGAGACAGGAATCTATCCCTCCAGCATGTTCTGTTTATTGTGATGACAAGGTTTAGATCTCTGGAGTGTGTGGTTCATAGGTTCATATGTAGGTACTAGGCTATTGGCCCAAGGGCCTGAGTAAACCTAACAAACAAGGTTCCCTGGCTTACACCACCCAAGAAAGTTAATTTCCTGTGCCCCTGTTGAGAAGAGCCACAGAAGTGATCCCCAGGGTCTATTTCCCATTTCCCATCCACTCATCAAGATTTTTCTTGAAGAGTGCTAATGAGAAACTTTTCTTGACATAGATGGGTATCTTGTTCCAGAGTATAGGAAGTCTCTGGGACAGGAATCTATTCCTCCAGCATGTCCTGTTTATTGTGGTGACAAGGTTTAGGTCCCTAGAGTGTGTAGCTTGGAGGGATTGGGATTTCTTTAGGTGTAGCATTTCCAGCAGCTCTGGGTTTAATTTAGCTTTATATGTTAGGCATAGATCTCCTCGGAGTAGGTGATATGCTACAGAGTAAATCTGGAGTTTTTTGAGATGGTCAGTGTAGGGCATCTGTTTGAGGCCAGTAATCCTCTTTGTGAGGTACTTCTGTGGTCTTTCCAGCTGCTGTAGATGTCTTGTGAGGTACATTCCAAAAGGGACATTGTACTCTATAATGGGTCTAATGAGTGCCGAGTAGAGGGGAACAATGACCTCTTTTTTCCTGGATGGGAAACTTTGTGTGATGAGGTGTGCCACATAGAAGGATTTCCTGACTACTGTGGCAATGTGATTATCAAAGGAGAGACTACTGTCCACCTGGGTCCCAAGGTCTCTTATCACACATTTGGCATTCAGTAGACTGCCATTTATATGGTAGTTCATGGGTACAGAGTTTTTACCAAAGGGGATGACAATGCACTTTTTGGCATTCAGCTTGAGGCCATGCCTCTGACACCAGGCATCTGTCTCAGTGAGGCCCTTCTGTAGGATGTCCACATCATTTGGGGACTTGACTATGGCTCATAGTTTGTAGTCATCTGTGAATTTCATTAGCCAGAGGCCTTCTGTGTTAGCCTGTACTTCAGAGAAGTATATAACAAACAGGAGAGGTCCCAGGACTGAACCCTGTGGTACTCTACTTGTCACTGGTTTGAAGTCAGATTTGGAGTCTGCAATTTTTACAGTGTGGGTTCTGTCAGTGAGCCAGTTGGCAACCCATCTTGTGGTGTAGGGATTTATATCTAGTTTAGTGAGTTTAGCTATAATTCCAGAATGGGGGATGGTGTGGTTCGGAGAGATTGAGATTTCTTTAAGTGTAGCATGTCCAACAGATCTGGGTTTGACAAAACTTTTGTATGTTAGGCAGAGATCAGCTCTGAGTAGGTGATATGTGACGGAGTAGAGCTGGAGTTTTTTGAGACAGTTTGCATATGGCATCTGTTTGAGGCCAGTAATCCTCTTAGTGAGGTATTTCTGTGGCCTTTCCAGTTGTTGTAGGTGTCTTGTGAGATACACGCCAAACGGGGCATTGTACTCTATAATGGGTCTGATGAGGGATGAGTAGAGAGGAATAATGACCTCCTTTTTTCTAGAGGAGAACCCTTTTTTGATGAGGTGTGCCACATAGAAGGATTTCCTGACTATTGTGGCTATGTGGTTATCAAAGGAGAGACTACTGTCCACCTGTGTCCTGAGGTCTCTTATCATATTTTCACTGTTTAGTGAGCTACCACCTATGTGGTAGTTCATGGGTACTGAGTTTTTCCCCAAAGGGGATGACAATGCACTTCTTGGCATTGAGCTTGAGGCCATGACTTTGACACCAAGCATCTGATTCTGTTTGTAGAATGTCTACATCATTAGGTGATTCTATTATGGCTCCCAGTTTGCAGTCATATGCGAACTTTGTTAGCCAAAGACCTTCTGTGTTGGCCTGCACTTCAGAGAAGTAGATGCTGAACAGGAGATGACCCAGGACTGAACCCCGTGGTACTCCACTCATCACTGGTCTGAAGTCAGACTTGGAGTCAGCTACTTTTACTGTGTGGGTTCTGTCAGTGAGCCAGTTGGCCACTCATCTTGTGACATAGGGATGTATGCCCAGTTTAGTGAGTTTATCTATAATTTCAGAGTGGGGGATGGTATCAAAAGCCTTGGCGAGGTCAAGATAGGTTTTGTGTACCACCTTGCCCTCATCTACTGCTCTAGTGACTGCTTCAAAAACATTAATCAGGTCTTGATCTACCTTTGACTAACCCAAACTGAGTGGGGTCCAGGGTATGGAGGTTGTCTATGTCTTTATTTATAAGCTCCAAGATGATACGTTCCACGACCTTGCAGACCAGGCTAGTCAGGCTAATGAGGTGGTAGTTTCTGGGGTCTGTGGTGGCACCCTATTTGTGGAGTGGGATAACAGTCGCTGTGCACCATTCAGCAGGCACATAGTATGAGGTGAGGCTATGATTGAACATGGTACTTAGGTGGGGTGCCAATTCATTCTGTAGTTCATGCAGTATGCAGCCTGTGATGTTGTCTGGTCCCATGGATGCTGTGTTCTTGGCTTTTAAGAGTGCATTCTTTACTTGTTCATCTGTGATTACAGGGGCTTTGCATTCTTCCAGTATTAAGATAGGCCCTTTGGAGGGTGGGGGGTAAAGTTAGCACTGAACCTATCTACCAGGATGTTGGCAATATCGCTTGGTTCTGAATATTTAGTGCCATTGTGCTGTAGCTCAGAGCAGATCTGAGTGCTTCCCTTCAGATTCTTGACATAGCTGTAGAATGCTTTGTGGTTGTCTTTGGAATCAGTGGTGATTTTATTTTCATAACTGGCTTTGGTTGATTTTATGAGGGATCTCAGCTTCTTGCTGAGGCTGACCGGGGAGTTCCTCCAATCTTGGGATTTTAGTCTTTTTTGCAACAGCTTCTTCCTTCTGTTGTAGAGTTTGTTTATGGCAGGGGCCATCCAGATTAGCTTCCTTTTTTTGGAGGATAGCGTCTTGGTTCTCTTGGGGATGTCACGATCCATGCACTCATGTATGTGCTTATACAGTGCATTTGTGTAAGATTTAGCAGTCGTACCTCTATTTTCCATCTGCATGGGTGTCGTGAAGTTTGCCACTTCTGTCTTAAGAAGCATGAAGTTGGTTTGGAGTAGTTTTTGATGGTGGTTTCCTTAACGGGGGGAGGGGCTGGGGTGTGATATGGATGTCTAGGGTGATTAGCCTGTTGTCAGATCTGACTAGAAAGGAATTGACCTCTGGCATGGAACATCGCTTACCCATATTGCTAATGACCAGGTCCAGTATATTGCTGCCCCTGGTGGGGGTGTGGACAAGCTGATCCAAGGTATTGGAATTTATGAATTCCAGAAAATGTTGAGCGAATGAGTTGGTACATGAGTAGTTTTCCCAGATGATGGTGGGGTAGTTGAAATCGCACATAATTAAGGTATTGGATTGTGCCTTAATATTTTCCAGCATCTTAAGAAATGAAGAGTGGGAATCCTGGGGCATGCTGGGGGATCTGTAACAAGCTACAACCTGGATTGCAGTCTTTCCCAGTGTTAGTTGCACTTGGATAATTTTGGTTGCATTATGTTGAGCAATTAGCCTGGAGATGTGGATATCCTTAATGAATATGGACATGCCTCCGCCTCTAGTGTTTAGGTCCAGGTAAGGTGGCTGAAAGGTGTGGCATGACTTATAGCCTGGTAATGCAGGGGTGCTCTCTGGAGCCTTAAATCAGGTCTCTGTCACTGCACAGATTTTGATGTTCTCCATTTTAAGGAGTGGCATGAGAGAGTGTATTTTGAGGTTTACACTTCTAGCATTGAGTAGCATTACCTTCAGAGTCTGCTTGCTTGTACCTGTTATGGTGGTAAATTTAGCATTTGAACCTTGCCTAAAAAAAGGCACTATAGGGGTGGCAAGAGCCTTAGCCAGTATCCAGAATCCCAGGGGTGACAGGTGCAGGCCATCTCTGGCAAAGCATCATGGTCTGTCAACCATGTCGTCCCATGCAGACAGATACTGGATCCCCTTGGAATGACCACAGAAGCTTAGCCAATTGTTGAAGTCAATCATTTTGTCCTTGTACTGTGGTATCATTCAGGGCAACGGCAGGATGCTACTCAGGGCTAGGGTCATACCTGCCTGGGCTACAAGATCTGAGAGCTCCTCCATGTCTGTTTTCATGTAGTCCAGAGAGGTACATTTCAGGTCATTCTCACCAACATGGACAATGACAGATTTGTATATGTACCTGTTGTGGAGTGACCCGAGTGCATGCATTATGTGATGGATCCTGGCACCCAACAGGCAGCTGACAGTAACTTTCTCCTTGTGTAGCCTGGTGAGTGGGAAATCAGTTTTCCTGACTACAGAGTCACCTATGACTAGTGTGTTGGGTACATAGGTTCATAGGTTCATAGGTTGGTACTAGGCTATCAACCCTAGCGCCTATACAAGACTAGCCATAACAATTCCCTGGCTATTTCTTCCCACACTATTTACTTCCCTGGACCCCTATCTAGCAGGGTGACTGACATGATCCCTGGGGTGAATTTCCTTTCTCCCATCCAATCGTCAAGGTTCCTTTTGAAGAGGGCCAAAGAGGCACTCTGCTTGACATGTATGGGCAATCTATTCCAGAGTCTGGGGAGTCTCTAGGTCAGGAACCCATCCCTCCAGCATGTTTTGTTTATTGTGATGACAAGGTTTAGATCCCTGGAGCATGTGGCTCTGAGGGATTGGGATTTCTTTAAGTGTAGTATGTCCAACAGCTCTGGGTTTGACATGGCCTTGTATGTTAAGCAGAGATCGCCTCTGAGTAGACGATATGCGACAGAGTATAGCTGGAGTTTTTTAAGGCGGTCAGCATAGGGCATCTGCTTTAGGCCTGTGATTCTTTTAGTGAGGTGTTTCTGCGGCCTTTCCAGTTGTTGCAGATGTCTTGAGAGGTACATACCAAATGGGGCGTTGTATTATATAATGGGTCTAATGAGGGATGAGTACAGTGGGACAATGACCTCCTTTTTTCTGGATGAAAAGCTGTTAGTGATGAGGTGTGCCACATAGAAGGATTTCCTGACTGTTGTGGTGATGTGGTTATCGAAGGTGAGACCACTGTCCACCTGTGTCCCTAAGTATCTTATCACACTTTCCATGTTTAGTGTACTGCCACCTATATGGTAATTCACGGGTACATGTTTTTTCCCAAAGGGGATAACTATACATTTCTTGGCATTGAGCTTGAGGCCATGGCTCTGGCACCAAGCATCTGTTTCTGTAAGGCCCTTTTGTAGAGTATCCACATCATTTGGGGATTCAATAATGGCTCCCAGTTTGCAGTCATCTGCAAACTTTGTTATCCAGAGTCCCTTAGTGTTGGCCTGTACTTCAGAGAAGTAGATGCCAAACAAGAGCGGTCCCAGGACTGAACCCTGAGGTACTCCACTTGTCACTTGTCTGGAGCTGGATTTGGAGTCGGCTGCTTTTACAGTGTGGGTTCTATCAGTAAGCCAGTTAGCAACCCATTGGGTGACGTAGGGATTAATGCCCAGCTTAGTATGTTTATCTATGATTCCAGAGTGGGGGATGGTGCCAAAGGCCTTGGCAAGGTCTAGATAGGCTGTGTGGACCACCTTACCCTTGTCCATGGCTTTGGAGACTGATTCAAAGAAGTCAATCAGGTTCAGGAGACAAGATCGTCCCTTCACGAACCCAAACTGGGTGGGGTCCAGTGTTTGAAGGTTGCCAATGTATTTGTTTATAAGTTCCATGATAATACGCTCCATGGCCTTGCAGATAAGGCTTGTCAGACTGATGGGACAGTAGTTTCCAGGATCCAAGGTGGTTCCCCCCTTGTGCAGTGGGATAACTGTAGCTCTGCCCCACTCAGTGGGCACGAAACCTGAGGTGAGGCTATGATTAAACATGACACTTAGGTGAGGTGCCAGTTCATATTGTAGCTCATGTAGTACACAGCCTGGGATGTCATCTGGTCCCATGGATGCTGTATTCTTAGCTTTGGAGAGTGCATTTATTATCTGTGTGGCCTTTATTACCGGAATTTGGCAATTTTCCGGTATTGAGATGGGCCATTTAGGTGGTGAGAGGGGGGGTGAAGTTGGCACTGAATCGATCTGCCAGAATATTGGCAATATCCTTGGGATCAGTATTTTTAATGCCATTCTGTTTTAGCTCAGAGCAGATCTGAGCATTGCCATTTAGATTCTTGACATAGTTTTAGAATGCCTTGTGGTTGTCTTTGGAATCTTTGGCAATTTTATTTTCGTAACTAGCTTTGGAGGATTTTATGAGGGATCTCAGTTTCTTACTGAGACTGGTAAGGAAGTTTTTTGTATCCTGGAATTTTCCTCTTTTCTGCAACAGTTTCTTCCTTTTGTTGTAAAGTTTGTTTATGGCAGGGGACCACCAGATTGGATTCCTTTTTTTGGATGAGAGCATCTTGGTTCTATTTGGGATGGCACGATTCGTGCATGAGTGGATGTGCTCGTACAGTGCCTTAGTATAGGATTCAGCAGTTGAACTTTCAGTTCCCGTCTGTATGGGTGTCATGAAGTTTGTCACCTCTGACTTGAGTAGCATGAAGTTGGCTTTGGAGAAGTTTTTTATGGAGGTTTCCTTACTGGGGGGTGGGGGTGGGATGTGGATGTTAAAGGTGATTAGCTTATGGTCAAACCTGACTAACGAGGGGGTGACCATAGGTGTGGAGCATCAATTTCCCATGTTAGTAATGACCAGGTCTAGGATATTGGAGCCCCTGGTGGGACTATGGATTAGTTGATCCAGGGCGTTGGAATTTATGAATTCCAAGTTCCGTTGGGCAAAATTGTTGGTACATGAGTAGTTTTCCCAGTTAATGGCAGGGTAGTTAAAATCACCCAGTATTATGGTGTTTGGTTATATCTTAATATTTTCCAGTATGTTTAGAAAGGTGTAGTGAGAATCTTGGGGTCTGGTGGGGGATCTGTAGCAAGCTACAATTTGAATTGCAGTCTTACCTAGTGTTAGTTGCACCTGGAGAATTTCAGACGCATTGTTTTGCCTTATGGGCTGAGATTGAGTGGCACACTGATTTTGTGGGCTATTTGTCATTTGGGTAGTGTTGGGGGGGTGGTGGTTGTCTGCGTTTCAGCTTGGGGGTCTCTGTTGCTTGGGCAGATTTTTATTGAGAGCCTCTGTGAATGTGGGTGTGTGCTGTGTGTTTCTATGTGTGGGTTTTGGTAGTGTGGGTTTTGAAGGACTATGTGTTGAGTGTGGTGTGGCGCAGGTGTTAACCTTCTCCTCTTGATGGTTTAGTCCAGTCTTGTCTGGAAAGAGTTTGGCTTCCAGTTTGGCTATATAAGTGCATCTCTCACAGGTTGTAGTACTGGGTGGTAGGAGGAGATGGTTGTCAGTGTACATGAGGCAATTGCTACATTGCCCCAAGATGCCCAGATTCATCAGGTGGACAGGAGAAAACAACAGGAGCTGACCCATGGACATGCCTGGATAGGTGCTTATTAATTTATGTACTAAGAACTGTTTTCCTCTTGACAAGTGAGGAAAGTCAAGTGCTGTAGTAATTTGTAGTTTATTTAGTGCTTACAATGAGTTCTGAGCAAGTGCTGAGCACAAGGAAACAGTTTTTAGTGCTGAAACTAAAAAACTGGCTAGTTCTAGCTAAAACTAGCTAGTTTTAGCACCAACCCCAAGAAGAGAAGCAGGCCACGGCCTGTTTGGTGATCCACAATCTTGTCTCAGATGATGCAAGGGTCTGCAGGCTTGTAGCCTTTTTCTGGTAGATGCATCGAATAGCAACCAGACCAATCAGGTATGTTAAGCACAGACACACAGCTGTGATGGCTTAGTAGTTAACTGCTGTGACTATAGAGTACAGGGTCCTGGGTTCAAGACCTGCAAGGGTTGTTTATTCTGTTCCCTGCTAGACATGGGTCCAGGGAAGTAAATGTTGTGGGAAGAAATATCCAGGAAATTGTTATGGCTAAGCCTGTATAAGCCCTAGGGCCAATAGCATAGTACCAACCTATGAACCTATGATACTCACTCTCCAACCAGAAATAGTCAGAAATCAATGCACTCTGCTCCTACTCTCACCAGAATCAGAATATAAGCACAGATTCTAAGATGTCACATATAAAACAGTTATTACGCTTTCTGGTGATCAGCAGTCTCCAGGAAATAATGTAACTGCACTCCTTCTCTTACCAGGAAAAAACAGAAGCACTAATCCCAAGATGACTACTGAGAGGCAGAATGTGGGCTCTACAATAATTGGTAGTCTTGCAATAGATGCTTAAACGTAAGATGAAAAAATGGTTTATCCTAAATGCTGCAGTGTGCACTAGAGGAGTTAGATGTGAAAGTAGGTAACTTAAGTTTTACCTGTCTAAACGTTAAGTTTTAGTGGAGAGTCACTATTTTTAAAACAGCTCTGTCAAGTTATTAGGGAATAATAATTCTCTTAGATTCAGTCAGGAATATAGTGAAGCTTAGTTTAGAAATTATTTTCTTTATTTGTATGAGTCTGTCCATCAATGTCATTTTTCAATATTTCCTGTGACTTAAACTCTGTTGTTTACTGTAAATATATATATTTAGTATTTTCTTGTTCTTTTATTATTTATTATAAAACACATTTAAACTTTTCATTGTGGCTGGTCTTTAAGCTTTGAGAGTATTTGCACATATTTATTTGGTGATAACTCTGGTCATTCCTGAAAGCTTTGCTGTTTGGTCAGCATTACTATTTGTATCAATATTAACTTCACTCAGCATAACTGGTTATCTTTTTTAAGAGCCTTATAGTAACTGACTGGTGGCAGTAAACCTACCTTATAATCTGGGCAAAGTTGGTAGAGCAGGTAATCTGTGCCAACCTTTCCAAGGTATGTGTGTGTGAAAATTATTAACTCCCAAAGAGTGTGTGTGTGAGCTTTTTGACTCATGGACACGAGGTACTGGTTTCACAGTGCCAGTGGGGGAGCCTTACTGGAGACCTGGGGAGAGGCAGATAGAGACAACCAGACCCCAGGCTGAGTGTGTGCCTGTGTGCTCTTAAGGGAAATTGTGCTTGATGCAGTGAAGTCTGCATCTAGAAATACTGAGTGTATCCATTTGTATTCCAAGTGCACATCATTCTCCAGTGTCACTGGTGAAGATTCAGGCTCCTTGATTACTGTCCAGCATAGGGATGTCACACCTCTCAACCTCTCAGTGCAAACATTTGGACAAAGACAGAAATAATGGGGAGACAAAGGCCCAAAAATAGGAACAGATTTTAAATATTGCTCCTATAAACTTAGAAAGTTGCTAGTGTAACAGGTTTTGAATTAAAATATTTGAATTCTGAAACTCAAATGCATGTCATTTGAACCTTGCCTAAAAAAGGCACTATAGGGGCAGCAAAAGCCTTAGCCAGTATCCGGAATCCCAAGGGTGACAGGTGCAGGCCATCTCTGGCAAAGCATCGTAGTCTGCTGATCATGTCATCCCAGGCAGACAGATACTGGACCCCCATAGAATGACACCAGAAGCTTAGCCGATTATTGAAGTCAATCATTTGGTCCTTTAGTATTATTTACGTACTTCAATCCACAATGATGTGTCAGAAAATCACAAATTTTATGAGGAACAGTCCAAAAATATGAGACAAAAAATCTGGGCATTCTGTGAAAATCTGTACAGTTAAGAGGTGTGGTGCATCCTAAGTTCATCTCATTATTCATATGATTTGGAAAACCTCATGTCAACAGAAAGAGTATTTAACTGCCACACAGATAGTAATATGCGGTGTAAATTGAACCTCAGACCCTGGATCTGTGGAAGATTCTCAGGTTCATAGAAAAACAACATCCAATGCAACATAGAGCCACTGGCTACATGCAGTGACTCAGCAATGCCAAATGGCAGAGTGTTGGTGACTTCTGTTTTACATACAATGACGTATCAAGGCCTGCTTTTTTTAGTGTTACAGAAATGTGTCTATTTTGTAGTACCATTTGTTGTAGACGTTAACACCACAATGTGGCTGACATTAGTAGACATATGGAACAGAAATATATTTTATCCATGTATTTTTGTATGGATGATATCCTTCAACCTCTTAGCACAAAAAATCTGGACAAAGCCAAACAAAATGGGGGAACAAAGCCCTAAAAATAGGGACAAATTTAAAATATTGCTCTCACAGACTTGGAAAGTTGCTAGAATAAAAGGTTTGGTATTTTCTTGCATATTTATGAAGGATATGAAGTCTGAAACTCAAATGAATGTCATTATTTAGTGAATGCAGTCATCACTGATTTGCCACAAACCTCCAGAAAATGACCAATTTTATGAGGAACAGACCAAAAATATGAGACAAAAATCTGGACATACTGCGAAAAATCTGGACAGTTGAGAGATTTGCTGTTTGGAGGGGCATACCAGCAGGAATGATCTAATAGATGTAAACCAAAAAACAGTCTAGCACCAGCAAGGCTGCTAGAGGAATGTAGAAATGAAACTGACAAAGTAAATAAAAATAATATTTTTATATTCCACTGTTGTTTCTGTTGCAGAAGTACTCTTGGTATCAGTTCTTTTTGCAAGTCATGTACTTCTTGACCTGATTCTGTTCACTCTGATAAATTAATCTCACTGCATTTTCTTTCCACCCCTCTCTACACACAATCTTTCTGAGTCCTATCTGCAGCAAGGTCTTTTGCCATGACAGTACAGATGTTGTCATGGCAACTGTATCAGTCCAGCTTTTCCATCCACTATACTGTCAATGGAGGGGGAGCGTATGTAAAGCTAATCAGCACTTACACACACGTGTCTCACACTGAAGTCAGCAAAGCTACTTTCTCATCTTCATTTAGGGGAGCCACATGAGACTTGCTGAGCTAACTGCTGTTTCCATGACTACATCCTCTCTGAATCTATACTTTCCTCATCAGCCTCGTCTCAACATATTCCCATAGTGCTATTCTAGTCTTCATTATTCTGTTTGAAAACAAACACTGTGACATTTTTTATGAGTGGAAAGTGGAGGGAAGCCAGAGCATACAACATACGAGCTTTGCAAAAATAGTACCAGTCTGTACTTTCATCATAACTTTCAGGTATTAACATAACAAAATCTGAGAATAAGGCAAGTTTGTCATGCACATATTTTTTGGATATATGCTTCTGAGATCATTTAGTCTTTGCCTTTCTTTTCATATATATAGAATATACACACATGTAAATCTATTTAACTATATATATATATATATATATATATATATATATATATATATACACACACACACACACACACACACACACACACACACACACACACACACACACACACACTCACACACACACACACACACACACACACACACACGCGCAAGTGTGGGTATAGATACATACATAGGTACATATATACTAATTAATATGGCTGCCAGAACACTGTGAAGATGTTTGGTATGTGAGATGGAAAGACATAAGTTTGCTTTGCACTAATTTCTCTCCTACATATTATCTACATTTAAAGGATTCATTAAACCTTTAAGAATATTCAGATCACCTCTTGAAAAGAGGCACATGATTCTAAACAGTGTCATATAGTAATCAAAGAATAAACTCAGTATATTGCATATTTAAATATTTGCTTAGTGCTTCTGCCAGAAATGTTTTATTTCTGTTAAAGTTTATAGTCAGGTCTCATATTTTCAGAGCAAAAATAAAGTAATGACTGCAACTCCTTTTCTCTTTTCTCACTTTTTACCATTTTAGGTTAAAGAAAACTATCCTCCAGTGTAGGTAGCCTTATCCCAGAGATATAACATTACTTAAGTGTTGTTTAGTACCCAGAATAATTTCAGCTCCTTTTATTTTTCATTTCCATTTGATTGCTGCCACGGATCATAAAAGTAAGACCATATTTTTCCTATTAAGCTGATAGGTTCTTATTAATCAGTGAGTAAACATAGGGACCCTAGCTATGCAACCCAGGGAGTTTATAGAGGCTTGATTTGTCACCCCCACTCAATTAAAGCCATCCTGCTTACCCCAGGAGTAAATCTGTGGGTACCCATCCAATCATCAAGACAGAACTTGAATGAGGCCAATGCATAACATTGTTTTTATGTGCAAGATGAACCTTGTTCCATGTATAGAGAATTCCTTTGATGAGGAATCTGTCTTTCAAGGAGGTCTTGTTTAGGTAATAGTGAAGGGTGAGGTTTTTGGAGCAATTTTATTTTGTTTGTTTGTTTCTTTGTTTAATATTACTAGTGTATCTGAGGTACAGGAGACCTAGTGAGGCAGGAGATCTTCATGTAAGACACTCTATGAAACAAAGAAATATAAGAAAACTTTTAGTCTGCCTGGGTAGCTAAAGGAGCAAGTCCTGTTTTACTTAGAAAACATTATGGTCTTTCAAGCTGGACAAGGTGTTTTTGAGAGTTGTATTCAAATTATGTACTGCATTCTTTGACTGGCCTGAGATAGAAGGAAGAGAGAAGGATTATGGTACTTTTGAGCCTGAAGGCTATACCTTTTGAAATGAATTTGGCAAGGAAGAGGAATTTCCTAACTATGAGTATTTCAGATTGTTTCAAAAAGGAATTTATTTTAGTGTGTTTAACCTAGGCTAGACAACAGAGGCTCTATACTTTTCAATAGGATTGCCACCTGTCATGAAATTTTCCTGACAATCAGAAAAGCAGGCCCTATGTCAGGAAATCTGCAAATCTTGGTCTCTGTCAGGAAATATAGTTATGATGAGTACTTGAAAGGTATGTTGAATCATTTGAGAGCTAGCATATTTCTGAAGTATATTTCCTAAATTGCTTACTGTTTCACTTGGATTACCTATCTGCATTCAAATGCAGAGTAAAAGCAATCATTGTGGATTATGCTTGTGTGTGTGTGTGTGTGTGTGTGTGTGTGTGTGTGTGTGTGTGTGTGTGTGTGTGTGTGTGTGAGTGTGTGTATTAGACACAATAAGTGGCAATCCTTGGTAGTGCAGGCTGGATGTGAGGGAAAGGGATACATCACTGGCAAAGAGGCACAGTGATTAATATTGCCATCTCACAGCTCTTCCCTGGGATTCATTAACAATTGTGCAGGCTTCACTTGAAGCCTACATGATTATAAGCACCTTTTTGTGGATAGCAAACATGTTGGTGGCCATGAAAAAGTGCATGGAAGCTGGAGCACACAGTGTAACCAAAATGGCGTTCCTATAGCAAACCTGTTCTGTGAGCAGCCGTGGACAGCTTACATGATGTAAGGGCAATTTTAATAAAAGAATTAAGATGCAGAGGAAGTTAAATGGGGAGAAAGTGCACAGAATACAACAAGATTAGTGCAGACATAACTAATGGAGGGGGGTAAATGGAAAAAATGTTCTCAGAAATTCTAGTCAAATGTGCTTATGTCACAGAAACATTTTTAACATAAAAACATCTATACTGATATGATAATAGTTAATCCTGTTCACAGTTCTTGACTCATGCATATAAATGAAAATAGACATGCTAATAAAGGATATGAGAGGGACACAAAGCAACAGTGCAACAAAGGTGAGTAAATGTTATATAAATTTTAATAACATACTGAGTTAAGAAAACAGTTAGCAAGGACAGTGGATACATTAGGAGCTATTCACATAGGCTGCAGTTATTGAATATGACGTATATTCGTGAAATGTATGTGTCATAACCTACAGTACTGTTGTAGTCTCCTCTTCACGTATAAATAAGAAGAAGTGAATCTTACAGCAGTTGTGTCATGCACATCAGAAAAGACATGTTTTTGCCATTTGTTGTCATTTAGCAACCATACCCTCTTTGGAATATGACTAACCAGGCATATCCAACAATTGAAATGTCCACAAAGTTGCCTCACTAAAAGAATACAGGGCTTAAGTAAAATGTCCTATGCAGACCATCTCAAGGCGCTGTCCCTGTATTCTGTCTCCTACAGGCTTTTGAGTGGTGATATATGCCTGACATAGAGGGCATTCTCAGTCCCCCCTCTAATGGACATCCTGCATATCCGCAAAACAAACAGCACCAGAATTATCCATTCTAAAAACTTAAACCTTGCCTGTGATATAAATAGGACTTGCTGTAGAGATAGGTAAATGTATCCCAGAGATTACCCCTTCTTTGGAACAGGCTCCCCATCCAAGTGAAGCAGAGTTTCTCCCTAACCCAAGTCAAGTGCAACCTGGACAATTGGATGGGGAACAGGAAATTCATCCCTGGTTTGGAAGTTATGTCTCTAATGGGCACAGGCAACCTGTAAATGCTTCATTTCCCAGGACCTACCTTGTAAATGTTTCATCCCCCAAGCCCTGCTTACAATTATCAAGAAGGGTATCAGAATTTGTCAGAGATTTAGGATGCATGGCTAGGCTTAAAAAGGCCCTGGTGGCCATTAGCCTGGTAAATATCTATGGAACTATGAACCTACAAAAAGGGAGTATATTATCTTGAAACATGTTGTGATGCCCCTGAATTGACCCAGTAATCAAGAAGCCTCAATCCTCACCTCTGGCAAGAGCTAAGGGACATACACACTGGAAGGATGACAAGTACACACACAGTAAAGTGCAACTTCCCTTAAGAGCACACAGAAATCACAGTTGGTCTGGGGCTGGTTTCTCCCTCTTTCTCCAGATCCCCAATAAGACACCTCACTAGCACAGCTACAGGGTTAAGATCTCAGCTGAGAGGCCAAGCCAAGACCCCCTGCACCCTCTCTGTCCAACCAGTGCTTCATGTCCCTGCCCAAGGAGCTGACACACGCACAGACTTTGAGATTTGGTTTATATACAAACACACACACACACACACACATCTGGGGAAGGCTGACACAGGTTTATTAGGTAAAACCCCTTCTGCCCAGACTATAAGGTAGTTTCCACTCCCACCAACCCCTACCTATCAGCTACTATAAGGCCCATACAAAGAGTGTCCAATCCTACTGTGTAATGTTACAGTTATCCAAATGGTAGTCTGACCAAGACTTGCAAGGCTATTTAGGAGTAGCTTGTACATTGTCATCAAATACATATGCAAGTACTCTAAGAGCTTAAATATGTGTAACAAATATCAGCCACAAAGGTAGGTTTAAATATATTTAATAATAAATAATAAAAGAATTACTTTATTCAGTCAATCAACACAGTAACTTGATAGTTCAAAATCACAGGACTTTTTTTAAATCGTTGCAGGACAGTCTCAAATAAATACAGAAAACATCTAAACTAATCTTTACCCAATTTCTTTCTATACCTAAGATATATACTATGCTCTAAATCTTACTTACAGCAAGGCAAGAGCAGGTGATGATGATGAGTGGATGTTCTTGCTAGGTTTAAGACAAAATATAAAATGCACAGTCTCTCTCTGAGAGAGTTCTTAAATTAATATCAAATATTACTGCTGGGTTAGCTTGGCTGACATCACCTTCTGTCACCTGACTTAAGTTCCCAAGCTAAACACCCCATTGTAGCATTTCAGATCCCCTTGTGAAAAATACATAGCCTTCAGATGTTTGCAGTTGCTAGAAAACATAAAACAATAAAACACTTACAAAGCAATGCAGAAGGTACTCTAGTTCTAGGCATCCTGTCTTCTTGCTGCACTGAAACTAACTTTTATAACACAGTCATAAAACAATTTAATTTCAACTTATTTTCTTGAAGTTTTGCAAGTTAACTATGTATGTTTCAGTTTCTACTATTAAAACATACATTTGTGGTATATAGTTTATATACATTTCTGCTCTTTTCCAGTAGGGTACACTTTGGACACATTCTTGAAGCTCAGTACTGTACAAACTCTGTTAAACACACATTTCTGTACCAGTAGTTTAATATACACATAACATATAGTTCTAATACATTTGGTAACACAAGCAATTGCATCACGCTGGCATTCACAAATGACATATAACTATTTACAAAATTCCAGCTAGCTGGGCTGGCAGTATTTACCTTGTCTTACACATGTATTTGACAAGGATATGTTGCATATTCATGTAAATCCTAAACAATAATATGATAACACTGAAAATACACAAGTGACAAATGACAACGCATATTTCATGACATTTCAGTAGTTCAATGTCTCTGTTTGCAAATGGAGTGTATCTACTACATGGTCATACTGGGCATCCCCAGAAGACATTACAGTGAACACTGCCATAACAGCCTGTAAATAACAAAAACACACAAGAAAGTGTCCCAACACAGGTCCGATCACACTTTTTATGATGCCCTTGCATCATGGCATAGAGTAAGAAATGTTATGTAAGTCTTCATGTCCTATAAAGCTGTACAGTGTGAAGAAAACAATTACAGTAAAACATAAATGTTTGGAGGAAAACATGCAATACAGAGCATTATTATTTGGAAAATAAGTAATGTCTGTAAGCACTCAATAACATACTCAACATTTGCATCTTTCCAAACTCAAACACATGCCAGGACAGATATCAGAAAGCTGTGTATCAACCTTTGATACCACAGATCTATGCATACTGTTTGTGTCAGGAAGAACACCCTTGAAAGACTTACAACACTTTCCTATTGTAATGGGTATGGAGCATCAACCTTGGAGGGTGATGCCTTAAAAATGTAGCCCTCTGACCGTGCAATAAATACTTCCTTTGCCTAGCCACTCCTGTCTGACATAGTCATCTGACTGTCAGATGTTACCAGATTCAAACCTCTGTCTATCATACTACACACTATACAGAGCTGTGTAGGACATAGCAATGGAGCTTTTACACATAACTGAAATGAATGTGTGAAATTAGAAAGAACATCTGACAATAATTTGTATGACAGTAATTTGTCAGAATGATGACAAGAAGGTAACACTGTTAACGTTCACAAAACTGTGAGCAGTGCATTATCAATGTTTATTGCTAGCAATGTTAATGTTCACAAAACTGTGAGCAGTGTAGTATCAATGTTTATTGATAACAATGTTAATGTTCACAAAACTGTGAGCAGTGCAGTATCAATGTTTATTGGTAACTATGTTAATGTTCACAAAACTGTGAGCAGTGCAGTATCAAAATTTATTGGTAGCAATGTTAATGTTCACAAAACTGTGAGCAGTGCAGTATCAGTGTTTATTGGTAACTGTGTTAATGTTCACAAAACTGTGAGCAGTGCAGTATCAATGTTTATTGATAACAATGTTAATGTTCACAAAACTGTGAGCAGTGCAGCATTAATGTTTATTGGTAACTATGTTAATGTTTACAAAACTGTGAGCAGTGCAGTTTAAATTTTTCTTGGCCAAGGAAGATGTTTTTGTTGTTATGCACAGATGCTGTCCCAGAATGGAACTACACTCTATTTGTGCAGATATACTATACAAGTCATTACTCAATGCATGAATCACAGGAGCACTCACACTGTGACATTCATAAAACAACCGTTTCACTGCCAGGAAATTACAAAATGAGTTTATATCTGTTTGTCCAAAGTAAAAAATGGATAATAACTTGATACAGTGTTGTTTGTGTAACATCAGTACAGTCTTATAATATTGCCCTTTGCTGGAATTGAACAGCAAGCTGTGTAAGCCCACTGACTAATGACATGTGCTTGAATTACATGCACCACAGTGGCAGTCTTAACATACCTGTGAGACTCCACCTATGTGAAGTTCTTACATCATAAGTTTGCATTGCAAACAATTTGTATGAGATAAAAGGGATAGGGACACACCTCCCACTGTAAGTGTACCCATTATAACAATTTGTATGAGATAAAAAGGATAGGGACACACCTCCCACTGTAATTGTACCCATTATAACTGTGGTGGATGTCATTCATGCCTAACAGCATAAGGACACACAATGATTACAGTCAATCTTCAATGCTGGTTTTGAACACCTGACTACATGACAACAGCAGCTACATGATATCGTGAAGAATTAACATCCCACAGTGCATTCGTTGATAAAATTGTGAGTTATTTTGGTATTTGAAGTTGTGATATCATATTATTGCTGAAAGAGATATGTGTGCCTGTTATTTGTTTAAAAGAATGTGGTTACATATCTATTTATCCACAACATTGCCTGTTGCTAGATATACCCAAACACATGTAATATATAATGCAGTCATCACTGTATGCAATCTTGTACTATGTGTGAATAATCAAGGATTCCAACACATGCCTTACTAAGGCAGCAATATAAAGAACATCATCTCATTTTATCATGCCACAGGAAAAGCATTAATAGTTCTATTAGTAAAACCAAATTTCATCAAATGGAATCAGATTGAATTCTACCCCTGAGTGGAAGTAGACACAGTGCGTCTGTTAAGAAAGAAATATGTACCTAACATTTAAGACACACATACACACACATAAGTTCATCACTGTGAGATCTGGACACCCTACCTATCTAGTTACACAATCTAGAGAGCACAGTGTTAACTGCAAGCTCTACAGAAGAAGGCTGACTTTTATAGTGAGAGAGTGCACTTATGAAAGGATGACCTCATCAGTGTGTTGCAGAGAAGATGTTAGGAGTAAAAGCGGGATAAGGGGATGGGGAGTCCTCTCCCAGTTTAAATTCCTATCCTGAGTTGAAGTGGATATAGCATTTCTACTGAGGAAGCTATATGTGCTAGTATTAACTGGTGGATCCACAGGAGAAGTCTGACTTTTAAAGTGAGAGATTGCACTTATGAAAGGATAACCTCATCAATGTATTGCAGAGAATGTGCTTGCAGTGTAAGTAGGATAAGGACATCCTCTACCAGTTTAAAGTCTTCCCCCTGAATGAAAGGAGATACAGCATGTCTGTTGAGGAAGCCATGCATGCCTGACATTTAAGCCATACACACACACACACACACACACACACACACACACACACACACACACACACACACACACATACACACACACACACACACACACACACACACACAAGTTCACCACGGTGAGATTTCAACCTCTTACTTATCTTGAGAACACAGTATTAAACATAATTACCACAGGAGAAGTCTGACTCTTAAGGGGAGAGAGTGCACTTTTGACAGGATGACATTGTCAGTGTGTGGTACAGATGTTTGTGATAAAAGTGGGATAAGTGCAGGGGAGCTGTGCCCATAGTTAAAGTTTTCTTCTGAGGGGAAATGAAGACAGCACATTTATTGTTGAATCTTTACTTATTTGAGAATAGAACCACAGACACACACACACACACACACACACACACACACACATACACACACACACACACACACACACACACACACACACACACACACAGACACACACACACACAGACACACACACCGACACACACACACACACGTGCACACACACTTACTACTGTCAGATTTAATCCACCTACCCAACTAGTTACACAGTCTAGAGTACACAACATGAATTACATGAACCACAGGAGAAGTCTGACTTTTAATGGGAGAGAGTGCACTTTTGACTGGATGACCTCAGTGTGTTGCAGAGAAGATGTTTGAGTTAAAAGTGAGATAAAGTACAATGGAGCTGTTTCCAAAGTTGAAAGATTCTCCTGAGTGAAAGTGTACACAGCACATCTGTTGTTGAAGATTTACTTACCTGACACTACAACCACACACACACATGTTTTCCACTGTAATATCTGAACCATCTACCTAACTAGTTATACAATTTAAAGATCCAGTGTGAATTGCAAGCACCACAGCAGAATTCTGATTTTAAAGATGTGAAAATATATATTTGTAAGTATTAAAACTTCACTGTTTGGAACATCAGCTACTGTGCATCACAAGTTTTGGGACAAATACATGTGTCTGGGCAAGCCAGTGTAACAGCACTGTGCTTGTTTCATGTAATTACAAACTTCTCTGATAACATCTATATACTGTCATTCAGATACATTGTGTTACCGTGAGTGACATATACCTGTTTAACAGTATGGGGTGTCAATGGCAAGAATAATTGTAAAACAGTGGATTGTCAAGAAATCATTCATGAAACTTCATACAGGGATGATTGCAGGCAAATAATAACCATTTATTGCATCATTCATGCATAACAACATAAGGACACACAATTATTACAGTCAACCAGTGTGGATTTTGAACACCTGACTATCTAACAGAACCTACCTAATACAGGTGTGCACCATATTCACTCCAATGTTGCTCAGGAAGTTTGCACTATAACTTCCAATGGGCGGCGCCTAGGTCTTTTCACGGAATCAAATTATGTCTTCACATTTCAAACAAATGTTCATATCTCTGGAACTGTAAGGATTATGAAAGTAGTATAAATGGCAAACTCTTCAGCACAAACTATTTTTATAATGGTAGTATTCTTTAGGTTCTAGGTCTTAAACTGAATTTTATAAGTCACAGTAGACACAGTAATTACTACATTTGTGATATTTTGTAAACAACTTGCAATATCTCAGCAACCACTCAATTTACACACATACTGTTAGCAGAATTTGATTTATCTAGTTGAGGGCTTTCATGTGAGGCTAAGGAGATCTGTCTGTGTTACTTGATTGTTGAGATATTTAGAAAAATGTGAAAATTGTATCTATATTAATTAATATCACAAAAACAACAGTTAATATCTATTTACCTATACTAGACACAGGACAAATATTAATGCATTTGAGTTTGCTGTTATGTAAGCTTTAAGATGAAATATTTTAAAACCTTGTACATAGCATGGTTTTGGAATTAACAATGAAAATATGAACAAGCAATATTTGAAGCCTAGAGGCGTCAATAGGAGTTAACTGCAGATGAATCTGGAGGCATCACTCAGATTTAATGAGCGTCCCTCCACACAACATCCAACTGCATTTATGTCCATACTCTGCTAAGCGGACATAAATGTGAAAGGCTGTTGTGCAGATGGACGCTAAGCAAAGCACAATACAAAGAATAGGGTGTTTGCTTAATGTCCATGCCACTTGACATTTTATGGGATAAAACCAATCCCAAACATTAAGTGGCTCATACCTATATTGTAAAACACGAATGTGCCAGTGTTCAATTGTTGCTAAAATTCTGAGCTGTTTAGGTATTTGAAGGCATGACATCATGTTATTGCTGCAAGGAATATGTGTGCCTGTCATGTCTTGGCTCATGCTTGCACAAAGTGAATTGACAATACAGACAGTCACTTCTTAAATATGGCCATGAACTTCTGAAGAGCAGCGATAGATTATGTGTGGAATGGTTACACACTATTGTAACAAAGTTGCAAATGTAACTATTGGTGTGTAAATACACATTAACAGACTGAATTAATTGAGTCAACATCACGCTGAAATCCAGAAACCGTGTTTTTAATTCCATTAATACATACAGAAGTTGTAGAAACTACTCACATAATTTTTTTTGGTTTATTTTTTTAAAGCTGTCTCAGTGAAGCACACCACTAGCAAACTCATTTGCGGGGCTGATGGCAAAGTATTTGTGCATGGATAATCATATCTTGAGGTGTTTAACTTAATGGCAATTAGCAGTAGTCTATGGTGGACCATGCTGATATCCACTCAAATAAGCAATATAAATATACAAGCATGTCTGAATCTGATGGAATATACAACAGATATGGGTTATGGTCATGTTTCAGGTGTCGTGATTTACACATTTGTCATGACAGTTGCAGTCTTTCAATCCTTATATACATGATACAGGTAATTATGAAAAACATGAGGAGACAAGCATGCTATTGCTGGTAGAAACATGGCTTATGGAAACAGTTTTGAATCAAGGAGGTTTATTTGATAATATGGAAGGGGTGGGAAGAGGTGGACATTTGGTAACAGGAATACATATACAGACATACTAACAGATTAGTTTATGGCTTATTTCTGCACATATCCCTGTGCATTACAGCCATCAGCAAAATAAATGATTGAATGCAAAACAGAGATGTGTTACCTTAAGGTGTTATGTGTCATGATTTACACATTCATCATAAAACCAGGAATATTTGGGCAGCATGCATCCTAAAAACATTTGCAAATGGAGTACCATACATGGTGTACATTCAAATGCTGATCCTGTTTAATAGAGGATTAGCCTGACTGTACATAGTGCAGAGAGGCTAAGCACAATAGTACTATGGACACCAGAGTAATGCACCAGAAGACAAAAACTCACAAGATGTTGCCATAAGCTGTGTGCTTCTATTTATCCTAGGTTACAGTTGCTGATCAGGGCCAATCATGATGCAAATGCTGAGGAGACAGACTGATGACAAAGAAAGGAGATAGAGATATAGAAAAGGGGAGATGGAGACAGGGAGCAATTATATTATAACAGAACCAAGATAATGGTGTCTCTAAACAGTAGGTAGGCAACAGCTACACATGAAATAGTCTAATGAAACAGTTAACTCATTTCAGCAGAGTGTTCCTCCAGCTGTTTCTGCAGTTACCTCCTACTGCACCTCTAGGCATCAGATATTCATATTTGCATTAATAATTACAAACCACATTACATGCAAGGTATCAGCATCTTTTATCTTGAAGTATACGTGATTGAAACACAAGTGTACTGATATTTGACATCTGTCAATGCGTATCTGTTAGAAATCGGGTTGATAACTTCATTTTTAAAGGATCAAGCCACACCCACTGGGAGTTAAAGGTACATCCTCAAAAGAGCTGTACTGCAGGGAATGAGTTAATAACAGTTTGACATATTTCTAGATTAGAACCCTTCAAAGTATGCAAAAAGCAGTCTACAGAACTGTGCATTATCTCAGAATGCCACAAAGGAATTCCTTCTTCACAGAGTTTAAATCACACAATCGAAGGGACAATGACAACTTACTGAAGCAAAAGGGGTGAAGTGAGACAAAGAGAGATGGCGAGAGAAATACCAAGAGTTTTGTTTATGGTACATTTAGGACCATCTTTATAGTGTGTTACTCTTAGGTGTTTCCACATTATTAATCTGTCATGCTCTGTAAAATAAAGTGTTTACTACAAGGAGCAAGAAACGGTAGGAGAAAAAAAACAAAATTAAGACATAAGCAAGATAAGGGGGGTTTATTAAGTTTCCCTGTTGGGGACAGAATGTTTTTGCAAATATATTTTGCTGCACTATTCAAATGCTACATTATTGAAATGTTGTAACTGGAGATAAATATAAACGTTTGCAGTTAAACATATAATGGGAATATAAAATGTCATGAAACAATAATTTAACATACAGCTGTAACTGAATCATTGACACTATGCAAAACATCTGTCTACAAATGGGAATTATTACAAACCAATACATAGGAACTTCAAGTTCATTACATGCAGCCTAAGAACTGTTAGAGTAACTGTTTCACAGTAGTGTGTTATTCTGAATTCCCACAGTGTGGTGGATTTAAGCACATTTGTGCAACAGTAACAGGACCACTGTGGGTGATGGCAAATGCTCACTAGTTTTTGTCATAGCACATGAAATGCCATTTACCATCATGCAACACTGTTGCGCAATGACAATCTCCATGCAAAAGCATAAGGACAAAAATGAAATTATTTTTGATGGACTATTTCTGGCCATGTGTGTTGTGTGTGTGCTTCTATGTTTTGACAAGATCCACGGTGGTGCAGCGGTAGCATTGTTGCCTCACAGCAAGAGGTTTTTCCATTCAATTCTCGGCTGGAGTGCGGGGACTGCCTTCTGTGTGGAGTCTGCATGTCCTCCCCGCAGTTGGGTGGGCATTCGAAAGACATCCGTAAATGGGCATGCCTTCATTGAAGGTTGAATGTCGAGCTGGCACCTCTGCATTTGTGAAAATCTACTGCCAATCATTAGCGGATCGGAGTTCCGCTGTGGCAACCCCTAACTGAGAAAAGCCGAAAGACAAACAACAACAAATGTGTGAAAAACAGGTTGATATTACAGTGGTGAAAACAGGGTGGGGGGCAAGTAGAGGGTAGGAAACAGGGGAAAGAATGCAGGAATTTGCAGGATGGTTGTGGGACAGTACCACAGCCATCCACTTCTTCATAACATAAATGTCGAAATCTACAGAGAATTTCATGATTTTGGACAGTCACCACATATGACCAATTAAGCCAAATCAAGTGTGTCAAGATGGCATGTATGCAAAACTGTAGAGTTATGTATGGGGCATATTTTTTTTTTTTTTGGGGGGGGGGAGACAGGTGCCAATATTTTTTTTGTTTTGGAAGAGAGGCCAATATTGGCAAATGTGCTTAGGAATTAGCATATCAGGTAGGTAGGGTAGGTTAGGTAGCAGACACAGACATACAAGACAGACAGACAGGGATGGTGAGGGACACAAAAGGTTGGAGGACACTATGACTGAGGATATGTAGTGGACATCAAAGGCACATCCACATCCAGCTTGAGAGAAGAAAGAATGAAGTCCTCACCCTTAAAGCTGGCATCACTTTCTCCTGTGTCAGTTGCCTGCATCAGTGCCAGATGTGGCATCATATTGGCAATAATGTAGGACCTTTTCAGCCCTGTTGATTCAAGCACTGAGGTACTTCTCCATTATGTCCCTCAGCAGCCCTCTCTGCTCCTCACAAGTGACAAAATCACCACCTTCACTAGTATTGCTCACAGAGGATACCACTGCATCAACAGCCAGGGTAGAGCTATCTGATGCAGTTGGAGCAGGAGTTGTGTAGGAATCACTGACAGGTTGTGACCCCAATGTGCTGGGTGTCTGTGCTGCCTGTGGTGGTGGTGCTGCAGCCACCTGTGGAGGTATGATGAGCTGAACTCCAGTGGTCAGTCATGCCCCCTATGCTGTGTTTGTATAGAAAACAAGAGAGAGTGTGGGGACAAAACAAAATTGAGAAAATTAGATCAATGGCATGTCACATTAACTTGTTACTTTAACAAATAAACCAATAAGTGGAATAAATAGGTACTCTTTACCAAATCCAGATATGATGGGACGAAATTGACATGTCATAAAATCAATCAATCTCAATGGTATGAGATGACAAATAGAATCATGTATTTGACTATTCCATATCAGATATGTTGTTTCAAAATTAATAATTGCATTTGCAAAATTAAAATGTTAATGCCATTAAGTATTGCAGTTAACATTTTAGAAAAACAGTCCTGTAAAAACATCTAATGTCTGCTTTTGGGTATTGAACCCACACAAAATTAGGTTGATGTACTCATTGCCTAATGTAAAACCAAGAGCTATTGGAGCAGGCATGTAGGCTTGATTTAAAAGCTTAGGTAAACCTGCAAAAGATGATAAATAGTGATGGACTGAAAATACTTTTCTGTTGCGCATTCAGACCTGATGCATACTTACCTGGTGTTTGTCTGAAGTGAGTTAGTCTCTCCTGATGTGGATCACAGTTTTCTGCCCTCTCTGAAAGTATAATGATTAACTGTTTTGGCTGAGTAATCAATGCTATATCATAGAGTGTTGATGAGTCGCTCTGCTTACACAACTGAGGGGTGTTGTCAGTGTTAGATTCATACTGCCATCAGCTCAGAAAGTCCTACTTGTGCCTCTTCATGTCACTGTAGTATAGAAATGACAATGTTCTCCAGTGTGTGGGATGCCAATTGCACTGGACAAAGCACTGGCCAAGATATTCCAAGCCTCAGCTTTATAGAAACACCTGGTATAATCCTTCTGCAGTAGCCTCAGGCTGTAGTGCTTAATGAGGAGTGCCACAAAACTCCTGGACTCCTCCACACCTCACCTTTGTGCTCTAAATGGAACACCAGCCTTACCTTCACCTGCCATATCTGCAGAAGTCAAGCTAGAAATATATAACTAAATTGGCACCCAATTCAGATCTAGTGTGTAACAGCTTGTGTGCAAAGATACATAGCCTTGCCAGCTGAATTTGCACAAGTGAAAACACAGCAATGGCTTGGCAGACATTGTCACTGATTACATCAAAAAGCACTGAATACGTGAAATATGCCAGTGAGATTTGGCCATGTGCAATACTCAACTTATAACTAGAGATGTATTTAATAGATACCTGTATGTGTGTGACATTAATCAGTCATAGGGCTGCATGTCAATGTAAAAGGCAGCATTTATGTTTGTAAGTATATTTCAGATGCATGGAGTTGCATAGCCTGAATAATACATTGTAGGTGATATTACATACATACTTCACAAGATATACTGTCCAAACACATACTTTTAATATGTGTTAACTCATACATATTGTGCAAGCCATACTTATGCAAGTGCATTTTAATTTAAATATCATCATTGTCATGTGTATCATAATTTACACACATTGTGTTGGTCTTACATAGCAAATATTACTGATACATTTGTTGCAATTAACATAATTATGATACTCATTTGTATTTAAAGTTACATTCCTAATCAAAATGTTGTGAAAAATGGAATTATGACCTGCTTTGTAAAAATATTTGTAAACTGGATTCAAACCCTGCATCAGCTGTCCTCATTCTCTAAGCTCATTGCACTTAAACCTTCTGCCACAGGGAAAGTTGCCTGATAGGTGCATTTTCTTCAGTGAGTACTATCCAGAATGAACCAGTCTCGTTTGCACTACAGAAGGTGGCCCAAATTAATTATTTTCACTTTTTTCTGTCAATAGTGAAGCATGTTTGCACACTGCCAAGTCGTGCACAAATGCAAAAGGCATTATGAAAAAAATGCAATAACATAGAAAGAAAGGAAAAATAAAAGCATCAAATGTATATGTAGCAATGGCCACAGGAAAAAGTGAGTTACACTGACATATTCATCCTTCTAAATGTCGTTGTCATATCAGACCTTCAGTGCCTTGCACACATTATCTGGACTTTAGGTAATTACAAATAATGGGAAAAAGGACAGACAACCACTCACACATTTTTAGCAGTACTGAGAATAGTTGAGTTTCAGACAATACAATGTTGTTGTTGTTGGTCTTTCGGCTTTTCCCGGTTAGACGTCATCACAGTGGAACTCCGGTCCGCTAATGATTGTCAGTAGATTTTCATGAACGCTGAGGTGCCAGCTCGACGTTCAACCTTCAACAAAGGCATGTGTGCCAGTATGTATTCACAACTCAGATTAAAATTTGCTCGTTTCCTTCTGCTACGAACCCTGTTTGTGTACTGCCAAGTTGAGCGTAAATGAAAAAGGCATTAACAAAATTACTTTGTATTGCAGACTAATGAATGTAATGGATATATGCAGCAAGGAACACAGCCATTATAGCATTAGTATGACACATTCATCCCCTTAAAATCTGCTTAACACATCAAAAGTTGTATTTGGTTACACATCCTCAGGATTTCATGTAATGACAGTTGTTCTGAAAGGGAACACACAAAGAATGACAGGAGGTCATTCTTGCCACATTACGTACAATTACCCAAGACATCAAATTTTACAATACATTGAATAACTGCCATGATGAATACTTATGAGATACAGATAAGTTCTCCAGCATATATGACACATAATGTCCACATCACTTATGTTACTGCTTTTGTATTAGCAAAGACTACAAAATGTCATGTTACAACATCCGTAGTAAATATTGTTATTAATAATCTGAAGAGGTGAGTTTACAACACTAACTTTGTAACATCAATTCACAAGGATTACAGGTAAGAATTGTATCATTTATTACAGAATTTAGTCTGTTCACTTTATATACAGTATTGGGTGTAAATATTTATTCTGAATCCAGTTATAAAAAGTATCTGTAAAATGGGCTTGAACTCTGCATTATGTGGCCTCTTTCTCTAAGCTCACTTCGTTTGCACCTTGCACTTTGTGCCACAGATATATTTAGCAAACAGGTGGCATTTATTCACTCAGTAATGTCATTGTTTACCTTAGGAAGTGAACTCTTGTTCATTGCTAATGACCACTGCCAGTCAAGAGCTCACAATAGCAAATGGCTGTCAATGAAGAGAGAAAAAATATTTAAATAAAGGAAACATTATGAAACAAGTTATTAAAATGTACATTTGTGATGTTTCCTCAACTTGGTTGTCTTGCAACATGAACATATGCTCCTTAACATCAGTACATTCATACAAATCATACCCACCCTGAATTTGAACCCCATCACACCAGGATATTCACAATGCACAGTTAAGATGATTATCAGTATTTGCCACAGACAAATGCATATACTGTGAAGAACAAAAAATAGCTTACATATACAAAAGGAATGACATTGTAACAATTCACATTACAGATGTAGCAATTTGCACTTAGATTTGTGGATGAATGGGATATTGGAAACAACTAAGATAATCTTTCCTTGCACAATATAAAATAAAAATTTGCAACACTGCAGCTCTTTTCTTCTCTTAAATTTATGAGTATCATTCCTTTATTTATGCTTCGGTAGCAAGACTACTGTGTGATTTGCCTTGCAGTTGATATATGATTCAATGAGTAATGTACTTCCTTAGAATTTCAGACAAATTTTACTTAGAGACACAGAGTGTAGTCAAAAACAATTCATATATATGATAGGAATGTTGCTGTCCTAAGTCAGTCAATATACTCAAAGATTTTCTTCTAAGTCTCTTCTCCCTGACACACCCTTGGTTAATGTACATCAAAGAGGACTTACTGTGAAATCCTGATTGTTCCTGCAGTCAGAATAATTATTCACACTTACAAGCTCTAGGTAACACTTCTCAATGCTATGGGGTGTGCATGGAGTTGCAATGTAGGACCGTGCTTACCTGCCCTGCACTTAGTGCAGATTGTGGTATTCATGATTGCTAATGAGTTCACATGTCATTTACATATTCACAGTGCTCAAAAGGCTGAATCAGCACTATATAAAGGTAATGTAAGTAAAGAAGTTGTATTGTAGTAGGGAAGACTAGTTCGATCCAGAGAGTTCAATACTGATATTTGCTTTCAAAACTTGCTGCAAAAGTATGTTGTTGTTTTTTTACAAGTTGATTTATTGTAACCTTACTGATGGATTCCATTTTACAATACACCCATTGGTTTACTGCCTGCATTTTTGTCCCTAGCTGTTGGCATAGCATGTATATTACTTACTGACCATTAAAAATGTTTGTAAAAAATATTACATCACATTTATGAAAGTTTCATCTGGGAAGCTGACCAATTATTGAGAAGAGTGCTGTATTACATATTAGCAAGGTCATGGGGGGTTGCATTTTTAGCCGACAAAATTGTGTTAGCCCTGTGAAATATACCTGGCTGCCCTCCACAGAACTGGATATCCTACAAAAGTTGTATCAATTTATCCTTGAGAAGTGTATATCATTTTTGTTAATGCTCCAATGTGCAACAGAGTTCAACTGCTGTAGTTCTCCTGATATACTTTTACCATTATTTTTTATTTCATGTCTTTTTTTTTTTTTTTTTGCTGGGGGAATTTTGTACTAAGTTGTGTGTACTCATACGGAGCCTTATTTTTTCAATTATTTTGAACCTGATGTGTGGATACATCCGTAGGTATCTGTTTTGTTAACAATTGGTGTGGCTTATTTTTGTGTTATTTTTGTTTTCATTTTATGTTTTGTCTCATACAGGGCTATGGCACCCAAGACATCTGCACCACATAAACCATCATACAATGATGCTGACAATGAAGTGATAATCCAGGAATTACATCTCCATGGGTCATTCCTCTTAGGCAGAGGTGACAAGTCCTTCCATGAATATATCTGGGAGCAGGTGGTCAATGACATAAATGTAGCAGGAGGTCATGGCCATAAATATCCAAAAACAAGACAAATGACCAGTGACATGGTGACACTTAGGGTGGCTACAACTGCCTGGGAATGTATGGCTACAGGGGTTGGTCCTGATACTGAACCATCTCTGACTAAATCAGAAGAGTTCCAGTACACTTTCAGAAATTCAAACAGCTCAGCATAGGGTTCACACAGAATCTTTGTTGTTGGGGATGATGTGGAAGATGACCCAAATGTGCCTACTGCAGAACATCCAACTATGCAATATACTGAAATAATTGTCATTGTAGATATATATGTATGTTATGTGTTATAAGTATATATCTAGAGAGAGAGACAGACAGAGGGAAGGGAGGGATAGAAGAGACACTGAGGAAGAGAGAAAGAGAAGGGCAGTCAACAGTACAGTGTACTCATATGAAATGTGTCTCATTCTACAGCTAAGGGGACTGGTTTATGTTTCTTGTGTCATTTACATTGTGATGCTGATCATCCATGTTTCATCTCCCTTTCTTATATAGGTACATTTGGTTCTCAGATTTCATGACCACCTGCACATGGTAAGCACATGTTTTGTATTCTTATTAATGGACATATGGTAGATATATGTATACATGAACGTCATATTTTCATTTCATTAGCATCTTTTAATTTTTAATACATGCTTTACATAACATACATTTGATCAGTTTGTGTTCTATTTTCTCCTTGCTGTGTTGGTTACTAATTATCATAGGTGATCCTGCCAGAGGTACTGTGGAACTCCTACTGCCTGATGTCAGAGTATTGGTAGCCTCTGATGATGATGGTGGCAATGAAGAGGCATACTGTGTGGGTGCAGAGGATCAGCCTGGCACCGAGACTGTGCCTCCAACTTACCCTGCCCCTATTTCAGATACAGTCAGTATACCTATGCATACCCATGTCACAGAGATATTAAACAGAGGACAGATTGAGAGTGACACAGTTGATCAGGGTATTGAGGTTACCCCAGTTGTAGAACTGGTTGATTCTCCCTATAGCCATCATTAGGGCAAAGTGCCACACTGGCAGGTAGTAGAGGTGCTTGTAGGAGGCCTGCTGTCCACCCTTCTCTGACGTTGATGTGTAAGTAGCTGCCACATGACATATGTGTAAGGCCATCACTGAGGTACAGGCATGTTCCATCATGGCCTCAGAAGAGAGATCATTGTGCAGGACAGCTTGTACCATGTGGGTGTCTCAGTGGCCAGGATGAATGACACACTGGATTGGGCAGTGTCTGTAATGGAACATTTGCTGGATGAAGGTCAGTATCTATGTGGTCAGAGAGCCACTACATTGTGCAGTGTTAGCCAACATGGCCAAGCAATATCCCACTCCTAAACTGGCACTACTTCCACTACTCAATCAATGAATGTGATGTCCACCTGGTAGACCATGTGGCCATAGTCCTGGACATTGTCATGATGACAGGTCATCCAGCAGACATCACTCATATTTAGGTAGCACCCTGATTTCTAGCCAGAAACATGGAACTAGCAGTGCAACTTCTGGCAGAGGTAGTTCTCATGGTCGAAAGAGATGATACTGCACCTGTCCAAGATATGCTAGGATGTAGTGCTATCACAGTACTTGACTGCAGTCATGCAGAGGCACACACACACACACACACACACACACACACACACACACACACACACACACACACACACACACACACACACACACACAGACACACACACACACACACACACACAGACACACACACACACACACACACACACACACACTCACAAAGGTCTATATTATGTTATCGAAAACTGTAGTCAGTGAACGCCTATTCACTGACCAATAAACAATGAACTGTCATTTCCGTGAACGTCCATTACAGTGAATTTTTTCCTAGGGGAAAAAATACTTGGCCATCATCGTGAATTTGCCCTTTTCCTCACTGTAGTGTGATCTCGGCTTTGGTATATTTAGTTGGAGGGTTGTGGGGTGAAGCCCTCCACTTTGACAGGATTTGAATACTATGTCATTTTTGGTTGCCCAAGTGATTATTTCCTCTAGGAAAATAATGTGCTGTCGTGGCTGTTTGCAGAAATGACAGTTAGCTGTTTAGTGGTCAGCGAACAGGCATTCCCTGACTTAAGATTTCGATGTAATATAGAATCCACACACACACACACACACACACACACACACACAAACACACACACACACACACACACACACACACACACACACACACACACACGTTAACTAAACACTATTTGTCGCTCGTCCTATTTGTCTTATGTTATGATTCAAGATGAGCAGGCGGGGTAGTTCATTTATATGCTTTATTATATAGAAACACATCAGGATGGATAACAGCAACATAAAATATAAACAAACTGATTAACTGACAGACCATTACATGCATGCATGCTTACATCTCAACAGCTCTCTACAAAATGGCAGCCTGGCACGCATGTGCTCAGTATTTACACACATGTTCAAGCCCATGGAAAGCTTCTTAAAGGTATACATACATGCTGATATACATCCTCCCTCTTTAGTGAATTGCCCACAATAAAGTGACATCTGAAAATACAAGCAATTATACAGACACTGAGAAATAAACACAACGTTCATGTCCAAGTTGGCGTGTATTTGTGGAACATGGTCTGCAAATGTGACCTGATCTAGTGATATGGCAATTAGGACTGGGTTTAGCAACAAGGAAAGTCATTGCTGAGCCAGGCTGAAGAAGGATAAAATTACAGTCAGCTGCCTTTCGGGTGCCAGGATCTGCCACATCACACATGCACTCCAATCACTCCACAACAAGTACATATATGACTCTGTCATTGACCATGTTGGAGTGAATGACTTGAGATGTACCTCCCTGGACTACATAAAAGAGACATGGAAGATAGGAACTGAAATTTCGACTGCTGAATCCTGCACTAAGGCACTGTATGAGCACATCCACTCATGCATGAATCGTGCCATTCCAAATAGAATCAAGATGCTCTCTTTCAAAAACAAAAGCCAATCTGGTGGTCCCCTGCCATAAATAAACTATACAACAGAAGGAAGAAACTGTTGCAGAAAAGAGGAAAATCCCAGGATGCAAAATACTCCCTTACCAGCCTCAGTAAGAAGCTGCGATCCTTCATAAAATCCTCCAAAGCTAGTTACGAAAATAAAATTGCCAAAGATTCCAAGGACAACCACAAGGCATTCTGTAGTTATGTCAAGAATCTAAATGGCAATGCTCAGATCTATTCTGAGCTACAACAGAATGGCATTAAATATAGTGATCCCATGGATATTGCCAATATCCTGGCAGATCGATTCAGTGCCAACTTCACCCCCCTCACCCCCTAAAGGGCCCAGCTCAATACCAAAAGATTGCCAAATTCCGGTAATTATGGCCACACAGGTAAAAAATGCACTCTCCAAAGCTAAGAATACAGCATCCATGGGACCAGATGACATCCCAGGCTGTGTTCTACATGAACTATAAAATGAACTGGCACCTCACCTAAGTGTCATGTTTAATCATAGTCTCACCTCAGGCTTCGTGCCCAATGAGTGGCGCACAGCTACAGTTATCCCACTCCACAAGGGGGGATCCACCTTGGATCCCAGTCACTATCATCACATCAGTCTGATGCTCCTGCAAAGCCATGGAATGCATTATCATGGAACTTATAAACAAAGACATTGGCAACCTTCGAACACTGGACCCCACCCAGTTTGGTTTTGTAAAGGGCCGATCTTGTCTCCTCAACCTGATTGACTTCTTCGAATCAGTATCCAGAGCCATGGATGAGGGCAAGGCAGTCTACACAGCCTGTCTGGACCTTGCCAAGGCCTTTGACACCATCTCCCACTCTGGAATCATAGATAAACTTACTAAGCTGGGCATTAATCCCTACATCACTTGATGGGTTGCCAACTGGCTTACTGACAGAACCCACACTGTAAAAGTAGCCGACTCAAAATCCAGTTCCAGACACGTGACAAGTGGAGTACTTCAGGGTTCAGTCCTGGGACCGCTCTTGTTTGGCATCTACTTCTCTGAAGTACAGGCCAGCACTAAGGGACTCTGGCTAACAAAGTTCGCAGATGACTGCAAACTGGGAGCCATTATTGAATCCCAAAATGATGTGGATATCTACAAAAGGGCCTTACAGAAACAGATGCTTGGTGCCAGAGCCATGGGCTCAAGCTCAATGCCAATAAAAGTATAGTTATCCCCTTTGGGAAAAAACATGTACCCATGAATTACCACATACGCGGCAGTACACTAAACACCAAAAGTGTGATAAGGGACTTAGGGACACAGGTGGACAGTGGTCCCTTCGATAACCACATCGCCACAACAGTCAGGAAATCCTTCTGTGTGGCACACCTCATCATTAAGGGCTTTTCATCCAGAAAAAAGGAGATCATTGTCCCACTGTACTCATCCCTCATTAGACCCATTATAGAGTACAACGCCCCATTTGGTATGTACCTCACAAGACATCTGCAACAACTGGAAAGGCCACAGAAGTACCTCACTAAAAGAATCACAAGCCTAAAGCAGATGCCCTATGCTGACCATCTAAAAAAATGCCAGCTATACTCTGTCGCATATCGTCTGCTCAGAGGCAATCTCTGCTTAACATACAAGGCCATGTCAAATGTAGAGCTGTTGGACATGCTACACTTAAAGATATCCCAATCCCTCAGAGCCACAAGCTCCAGGGATCTAAACCTGGTCATCACAATGAACAAAAGATGCTGGAGGGATAGGTTCCTGAACCAGAGACTCCCCATACTCTGGAATAGACTGCCCATACATGTCAAGCTGAGTGCCTCTTTGGCCCACTTTGAAAAGAACCTTGACGATTGGATGGGAGATAGGAAATTCACCCCAGGGATCACGTCAATTACCCTGTTAGACAGGGGACCAGGGAAGTAATAGCCAGGGAATTGTTATGGCTAGACTTGTATAAGCCCTAGGGCCAATAGCCTAATACCAACCTATGAACCTATGAATCAGTTTTAGGACTTTTGGGAATCTTCTCAGGAACAGGGATATTTGCTGGAATCATCTAGAAATGGAACACTGGATAACTCACTCTGAGATCTAGAGTCTTTTTCACAGGCAAGATGCTGCAATACAGGCTCAGACACCGGTACTAACTGTTTCCAATTCCACCTAAATTCATCTCCTTGTGATCCCACAGTCTACAATCTCAGCTCTGGACATACACTTTTCACAACTCCAATCTGATCAATACTCTGGATATCTGCATCCTCACTATCTCCCCTTCTTGTAATGGATTGAGTGATTTGCTGGCCTTATCATAATAGGACTTCTAGGACAAATGCTTTTTCATAAATTGAGCTCTCACTGATTTACTGTTCTTAGCACAGGGAACCAACAGGTTGCTACTGCTTGGTAGTGAGGTTCTGGTTTGTCTCAGCAAAAGCCTTTGTGCAGGTGAACCAAGATGTTTATCACGAGGAATATTTCTGAGATTCAGGAGATTCAGAAAAACATCACTATGGTGTCATTTCAGTTTCTCTAATAACTGTTTCCCACTTTGAACTGCATGTTCTGCTAAACAATTTGACTGTGGGTACTTAGGGCTACTCGTAACATGAATAAAGTCCCACTCTTCAGCAAATCTCGTGAACTGCTGGCGTATAAACTGTGTACCATTGTCAGAAATAACTTTGTGTGGGCTACCATGGACTGAAAAATGGTGCTTCAAGTTAGTAATGACAGTACTGAACGTTAGATTAGGAAGTAGATCAATCCCAAACCAATTTGAATAAGAGTCTACTAACACCAAGTAATGTTGACCATTCCATTCAAAAATGTCTGCAGCTACTGTCAACCAAGGTAGTTCAGGAATCTGGTTTAGTTGAATTGGTTCCTTCTGTTGATGCAGCTTAGTACTATTACATACAGAACAAGATGAAAATACTCTCTCAATATCCTTTGACATAGAAGGCCAAAATACTAATCCTCTCACCCTTCTTTTGGTAGAATCAGTTCCTGGCTGGCCACAAACCAAAATGGTAATGTACCCTTGTTGTAAGGATTTTAGAACTATCACCTTTGGATCTTTCATGATGATACCGTTGTCAAAAAAAAAATCTCATCTCTGTAAGGAAAATAAGGTTGTAGGTCAAGAGGTAAGTAAGTAAGTAAGTAAGTAAACCTTATTGTCATTCAGACCGTACAACCATAAAGTGCACAGCTGAATGAAATTACGTTCCTTCAAGCTCATGATACAACACAGACCATCACAAACAATAAAAGCACAAGCAGTTACATCACATATACAGCAAACACACACACATGACACAAAGTCCCAACCAACCGAAGCTCCATCTCTGCACCAGCAAGTCCAAGTCCCAGTCCCAGTCCAGTTTCACCAATCCAACAAAAACAGACTTTCAAGAGTCTGCATCAGCACACATCCAAGCAGACAGTCTGGTCTCCACCATCAAAATTGCTTTGACAGTCATCCTCGACTGCTAAAGTGGTTAAACTTCTGATGTATTGGATCTGAGTCTGTCTGACTTCTAAGCTCATCAAGATGTGTAGAATTAGAACTTCTCACTTCCATATCTTCAAAATCAAGTTTCTCATTTTCATGCTGTTCAATGGTATTTCTGGGTTATCTGGACTAAGTATCAGCAAGACAAACAAGTTTGCCTTTTGTGTAGACAAGACTGAAATTATCCTTTTGAAATTTGACCATCATGCGTTGTAATCTGGCAGGAGCTGTATGTGTAGGCTTTCTCAAACTAGTGACTAGAGATTGGTGATCTGTTTTGATTTGAATAGGGCGGCCATAAATATAATCATGGAACTTCGAAAATGCAAATACAATTGCCAAGAGTTCTTTCTCTATCTGGGAATACTCCATCTCGGTTTTGGTTAGAGTTCTGGATGCATAGGCTACTGGTCTACCCTCTTGAAGAATGACTGCACCAAGACCAAATCTCAAAGCATCACAAGAAAGAGTTACTGGTTTGTGAACATCATAGCATCTGAGAATTGGTGGACTGGCGATTCTCTGTTTCAGGACATCAAATGCTCTTTGGTGTTATTTTAACCAGGACCAAGATACATCTTTGCGTGCCAGCTCTCTAAGAGGTGCTGAAAGTTGTCTCAAGTCTGGAATGAACTTGTGTAGGTAATTAGCCATTCCAAGAAAACATTATAGGGCTTGAACATTGGTGCTGGCATCTCAAAAATTGCTGTTGCTTGGAAGGATCTGGTTGTAAGCCTGAACTGGTAAACAAATAACCAACATAAGTAACTTCTCATAGCCTGAACTTGCACTTCTGAGGATTCAGCTTAAAATTCACTTAATGTGTTCTTTCCGGAACTTTCTTGAGGTTTCTGTCATGCTCAGCTTCACCATTACCTCCTACTAGGTTATCATCTACTATAATAGCACACGGATATAACGAAAAAATTTGTTCCATGACACACTGGAAGACTTCACTGGCAGAATTTATCCAAAATGGCATTCTCAAAAATCCATACCTGCCAAAAGAAGTACCGAAACTGGTTATCAATGAAGATTTTCGGGCAAGCAAAATTTGCCAAAATGAACTCTTTGCATCCAAAGCAGAAAAAAACAGTGGCATTTGGCATAACAGTAGCGACTTCTTCTACTATATGCATTGAATGATGAGGTCTTTCCGATGTTTTGTTCAAATCTCCTGGATCAATACATATTCTGATATCATCTGAGATTTTCTTGTGAGCTACTACCATGGAAGATAACCATTCAGTTGGGGTAGATGAACCAAATGGACAAATCACACCTTGCTGCACCATTTTATCTAGCTCAGCTTTGACTCTGTTCTGCATAGCTATTGGAACTTTCTGGGGTGGTCTGACAACTGGGCTGACTTCAGGGTCTAACTTCATGGAGTACACAACTGGGAGTTTACCTAAGTTGGCTTTGAAAAGATCAGTATAGGTAGAAAAATAGACTGGACAAATTTAGAACAGTGGTCTTTCAAGCTTTCATGGTAGATTTCCTCATTATGTGAAATCAGTTCCATTCTCACACTATCTTGAAAGCCCACCAATGACTGCACGTGTCTTTTGTCTATGTAAAATTGCAAGTCATAGCTGTTCCCAGCAAAGTAACATGAAAGCACTACTGAACCTTCAGTATGAATTTCTTCACTACCATAAGCAACAAGCTTCTCACATTTTGCCAAATCAAGCTTCTCACCAGCACATACTCTAGCAAATGTTTCTGCTGCTGACATAACATTGCACTTTGAACATGTATCAACTTTGACCTCTATGGATCTTCCATTTATCTAAACAGTACAAAATACTTCAATCTTGCCAATAAAGCTACATTGACTGCTTCATTAAGCACAGACACACCATCAACATAAAAAGTAGGGTCATAGCTTTTTAATTGATCAACGTGTCTTTTTGAATGTCCTTTTTTAATAAAAGAATGTGCCTCTTTTGATTTACAAAACCTTTGGAAATGATTCCACTTTACATCTGTAGCACTGCTGACCAAAAGCTAAGCACTTTTCTCTTTTAGATGCATGATCACCACCACAATTATGACAACTGACTATGAGGCTAGGTGAGGGCACACGCTTTGAGTTTGCTGACTCACCTTTGTGCTTCACTGAGACTGTGCGTGCTCTAGAATTTGTTAAAAAGCTACTGGGGTTCCCAGTGACTGTTGCAGGGCTTACAGTCGCTGCCATGTGCTTGGGCCTGCTTCTTTTAACCACATGCTGCATACTATCAACATTAGCCCTAGAAGATACTTGAAGCAGGCATTTCTCATTTGTAAGCACATTTGTGTGCTTTTCTGTTAGCTCATATATCTGAAAAATCTCAATGGTTTTATTCAAAGTTAAATCACTGTCATGAAGCAAAATCTTTCTCACGGCATCATCTTTAATACCACACACAAGTCTGTCTTCTATCAACTTATCCCTTAAATCACCAAATCTGCACATTTTAGCTTTGTTTCTCAAGTCAGTTATATATGCTGCAAAAGTTTTGCCAGGCTTTTGATGTCTTGTGTAAAATTAATGTTTTTCTATTGTAATATTTGTTTAGAGGTTACACATTTCTCCAAATTTACATTTTCAGCACTCAGGGTCTTCCCTTGTTTCAGCAGGTACCTCTATATGATGCCCCCCCCCCCCATTGCAAACACAGCAGATGCATACACAAATTATATGGCTTCTTAACCAGGTAAATTAAGCAGAATAAATGCCTTTGTATGTCTATCTTTGTAAGAAAATGCATCTTATATGAAAATATCATACTCTTGCTCAAACACTCTCCAGTTCTCTGCAATATTATTCTCAAATACAAGTGGAGCTGGTTTTCAAAATCCTTCAGCCATGCAAACAAAGTATGCTTAAACACACTGCAAATATGGCCCTTGTAATTATATACGAACATGCACACACACACCAGGTACTTGTAATAACATTCAACATGCACAATAAACTCTTCGAAATTCTGTACTTTGCAAAATATGCTTTGAAATGGCTGTATTTTGTGAATTAACAGCACCTACTCGAAAACATTCTGTATACTTTGGATATCTTGAATAGCTTTAATTAAGGCAAAATGTAGTACGTAGTAAAAAAATGCTGTCATTTTCCTTATTTTATTCATTTTATGCTATTCGGACATTATTTCAAACATTTTCATAACTATTTTGAATATTTTTATCAATATGTTGCAGTTTCGGACATTTTGTTTACCTAGAAATCATTTTGAACATTCTGAGTGCTTCATTTTATATTCTTCGAGTAAGAAATCATTTAAGCAAGGTTTAGTACCTGGAATTCATTTCTGACCTGTTTTGTGAGTTATACGTACAGTAGGGATGATCCATTCCTCTATATTAACTGAGTGTCTCTTGGTCTTGATTCTGGATCCCATTCTGACACCATGTCGCTTGTCCTATGTTATGATTCAAGATGAACAGGCGGGGTAGTTTGTTTATGTGCTTTATTACATAGAAACACATCAGGATGGATAAAATCAAGATAAAATATAAATGAACTCATTAACTGACAGGACATTACATACATGAAGGCTTACATTTCAACAGCTCTTTACAAAATGTCAGTCTGGCTCGCATGTACTCAGTATTTGCACACATGTGCAAGACCATGGAAAGCTTCTTAAAGGTATGCATACATAATGATCTACACTACTGTTGCCTATTTTATATATATGTATATATATATATATATATATATATATATATATATATATATATCTATATCTATATCTATCTATCTATATATATATATATATATATATATATATATATATATACACACACACACACACACACACACACACATATATATAAATATATATATATATATATATATATATATATATATATATATATATATATATGTATATATCTTGCTATTGGCCCTGACAATTGGATACTTAATTTTTTTTTTACTCGCACAAAATCACATCCTTGGTGTCAGCCTTGCCCTCCTGTAACCCCCAACCACACACACTCACACACACACACACACACACACACACACACACACACACACACACACACACACACACACACACACACATGCACACGCATACACGCACACACAGATGCTGTGAAAGTGATGATGACTGTACCCTCCCCTTTGCACATTTCTTTGTGACTTATGGTTGCAGATATGCCTGATGTAAGAGTGGATAGTTAATGCCTGATTATTCAGAAGCTTGCTTTAATGTAAATGCATTGTAGAAGAAATGCTTTTATTGATCATTCCCACTAATTTTTGAACCTCACTGTATTTCTCTTAGTAGTGCAGTCAAAGTAGGTATTTAACTATTTCTTATTGGTATTTTTGTGCAAATTATGCTATCTTTGACCTGTTCACTGGTTTATATACAGGGGTGAACCAGAATGCTTGATCAACAATGCTGGGCAAAATCCATAGTTGTATATTGCAAATATCAGTCATAATTTATTAATGACAGTACAGCTGGGACATGTTCCTGCTCAGGGGCAAGTATTTGTATATGAGAGTAATCAGTTGTATACCTCTTTTTTTCTCATACAGGTTCCATACTTAGCTTGTTAATACTGTAGCTGCAAAATATGCCCTTGTGAGTTGTCTCTGTCTGAAACTAACAGAATACAATCATTACGTGATTAAGTAAAGATTGTAGACTTTTGTAGGGCTCAGTTGTAATATTTGTATGTGCTTAGGATTTTAGTTTTTCAGTTAGGTGGCAACTGTGTGCACTAACCTTTGCCTTTTAACACAAGCCATGGCATACTGGGCAGCCTTAATTTGCTGGCACTATCTGCACTAAGGGCTCTTCTTCAGACTCCTCATTCTGAGCTGCTGGCCCTGGCTGTGGTCATGGGAATTGTGGTCCTGCCCCTTGTTGTCCTTGCTGAAGCTGTTTTCTGAGAATTATATTGTGCAATATGGTACAAACTATGAGTATTTGGACAGAGATTGCTGTGTCATACCACAAGGCACCTCCTGATGTGTCTAGTCACCAGAACCTTCATCTGAGCCAGACAAATACACATTCTATGACAGTCTTGGTTTTAGTGTGGGCATATCATATCTTTGCTCAGTGGGATTGTATGGTTTTCTCATAGGCATCATGAGGCAAGGTTCCAGTGCATGACCTGCATCCCCCACTAGATACCCTTGTGGAAAGTCACCCCTAGCAAACATTGTGTACAGTTCACAGGTGTGTAATATGTGTGAGTGAGTCAGACATTGTAGATGATCCCTTGTGAATTACAGACAACCTGACAGTTTAGTGTTATGTCCTGTCCTGTTAATATGCCTCCTTCCATGATCACCTGGTGGGACTTGTATTTCTATGTGTGTGCAGTTAATGGCCCCCAAAACGTCAGGGAAGTGTGCTGTTGCATAAAATCCCTGCATGTTTCTTGCTCTCTCCTCTGGGGTGAGTAGGAAATAGACATGCTCCCTTGCATGTTGAAGCATTGTATTTAGAAAATGATGTGATATTCTAGAAGCTGAGGCCTGTGACACCCCCTAATATATCTCAGTGGTCATAGAATAAAGTAGTTTTTATATTACAACATAAAACAATCATGTAATACTAAGCACTTCCTTCTCTACTGACTTCATTAAGATATTCTGCTTACCCTTGTTTTGGGGCTCTACGCTAAGTGTAGAGCAGTTAAATGAATATGAAAGTGTGCTATTGTGTGTGCAGTGCACTGCAATGCATACACAATAATAGCATTTAGTGTAGGAGTTCATGAATCTGCTCCTTGTCAGCCTGTGTGAGTTCTTGGCTGTAATTCCATCTGTGTGGTGTCTGCATGTCTTCCCTGTCTACCTGTGGGTTTTATTCGTGTGCTGTCATTGTTTTCCAGCACCTCAAAGACATGCCATAGGTGAACTGATGAATTTGCCTGTAGAATATAGATAGATGTGTGTGTGTGTGTGTGTGTGTGTGTGTGTGTGTGTGTGTGTGTGTGTGTGTGTGTGTGTGTGTGTGTGTGTGTGTGTGTGTAAAATAATATTGGTGAGTGCGTGTGTAAAATAATACTGGTGAGTGCATACATAAATCTCCTGGATAGTAAAAAAAATTAAGCATAAAATACATCACAGAACATCTAGACCTTCAGAGTTTCTGGGGACAGTCACTCTTTATAACTAAGTGGCTTAGTAGGGTCCCCTGCTGTGGGCGGCATCTAGTGAAAAACTGACCCACCTCAGATGTGGTCACAGAGATTGCTATAGTTCATGTGGAGGCTAAGGATACTGTGATTATTATTTCTTTAATTTTCCAGCTAGTCAAACTTCAGAGGTGTTTCCTAAACATCAGCAGAGCTTATGTGTTGGCTGAGGATAATATGTTCATTATTTCAAGAAATTTGTTCTTGCATTAAAATCACATCCCATAGGTGTGCACAGAATGTCACTGCTGTTTGTTTATGGTCAGTATGCTGTGTAGGAACAACAAGATGTGATGAATTACTGCAAGCATTGTTTTTTCACTTTCTTCTAAATTAAAAACAGATGTTAATACATCTGGATATCTTCTGAGTGTAGGTGAAAGGAGGCATGCTCCATATGAACAGCTGACAGCAGTGGTGTGTAATATGTTACTGTGCTCTTTTCTTTCAGTTTCATCCCAGCTTGACTTTTCAGTGATACACAGAAGGGTCTGACTTTTATGATAACTGCTGAGGTGGTATGCCGAATAGATGTATGACAGCAGAAATATTTGACTAAGGTCATTTGTCCTTTCACTTTCATCCCAATTTAACACATTAGGAGTGCACTGAAAATCACTATCTTTTTTGGGGGGGAGCAGTTAGGAAAATATAACTTATGAAACCACTCAAGCATTTTATTATCTTTTTATGGGTAACTACTACTCAGTTTTCTGGTATCTACTGTCATCAGCCTTAAACATACAGCCTTGGATACAGCCTGTTTCTTTCTTGAAAGAAAATATAATCAGTTTCTTTCTTATTCATGACTTGCTTTTTTTTTTTTTTTTTGCTCAGGGCATAATTGCATTGGAAAAAAGTTCTAAAATGCACGTCAGAGTAGATAGGACCCTATAGCTTCTGATGTCTTAGTGGTCCCCAGACTCCAGGATATTTCAGTGCAGTCTTGGTAAGTTAAGATGTGAAGCAGGGATGTAAGAAAAAGCTGACCAGTAAGATAATGTGTAGAGAAAACAAACAAAAAAATACTCTGGATAGTATGCGGAGGCAAGCATGTTAGGAAAACTGGAGCATTGCAGTGTATGCCAGAATGATAGTAGATGGGGGGTGCCATGGTACACTTTGCTCAGGGGTCTATATCATCTAATGCTGACTCTGCACTCACAGTACATGGTATTTAAACATTAGTACTTCTGAGTGTGATTTGTTAAATGGGGTAAGGCTACCCTCAGACCACTGGTGTATTTCATTAAACAGGGGGCATGGCTTATTTGTCAGGATATGGAAGGATGCAAAGCTGTTAATTCTACTTTTCAGTGTTGGTCACCACCAACAATTTTACATCTTAACATTGCATCTTTTTGAGGTCAGTAAAGTACTAAAACTGGTAAAAGCAAAAGTCCTTTTCCCAGCATTAGTTAAAAAAAGCTTTATGTGAAGAACGGGGTGAGATGTACAGCAAAAAGGTCTAAGCAGACTAGTAAATACTCTCATTTTTTTTTCTTTTTTCTCTCTTTTTTTGTTGGCATAGGAACATGTTATTTTTGTCCATGTAACAACTCTAAAACAGTGAGTATCTGAATTTTGGAACAGTAAGGATGTGAGTTTCATGTAGTCAACATTTTGTTGCAGTTGGATTGCCTAGGTTACACAATAACTGCATACTGGGGTCATAGAAGAGGGAACAGGTAAGTTTTACTTTTGATTTCCACCTACTCCCTCTTCAAATTTGTGCACCCTCTTAGTTGGTATATATAAAAACTGGTGTTGTAAGGACTGACTGTATGGAGGTGTAAGTGATCTTCTGATGATGTAAGGATTGACTGTGCGGAGGTGTAAGTGATCTTCTGATGATGTAAGGATTGACTGTGCGGAGGTGTAAGTGATCTTCTGATGATGTAAGGATTGACTGTGCGGAGGTGTAAGTGATCTGATGATGATCTAAGGATTGACTGCATGGAGGTGTAAGTGATATAATGATGTAAGGATTGACTGCATGGAGGTGTAAGTGATCTGATGATGATGTAAGGATTGACTGCATGGAGGTGTAAGAGATCTTCTGATGATATAAGGATTGACTGCATGGAGGTGTATGTAATCTTCTGATGATGTAAGGATTGACTGCATGGAGGTGTAAGTGATCTTCTGATGATGTAAGGATTGACTGCATGGAGGTGTAAGTGATCTTCTGATGATGTAAGGACTGACTGCATGGAGGTGTAAGTGATCTTCTGATGATATAAGGATTGACTGCATGGAGGTGTAAGTGATCTTCTGATGATGTAAGGATTGACTGCATGGAGGTGTAAGTGATCTTCTGATGATATAAGGATTGATTACATGGAGGTGTAAGTGATCTTCTGATGATGTAAGGACTGACTGCATGAAGGTGTAAGTAATCTGATGATGTAAGGACTGCCTGCATGGAGGTGTAAGTGATCTTCTGATGATGTAAGGATTGACTGTGCGGAGGTGTAAGTGATCTGATGATCTAAGGATTGACTGCATGGAGGTGTAAGTGATATGATGATGTAAGGATTGACTGCATGGAGGTGTAAGTGATCTGATGATGATGTAAGGATTGACTGCATGGAGGTGTAAGTGATCTTCTGATGATGTAAGGATTGACTGCATGGAGGTGTAAGTGATCTTCTGATGATGTAAGGATTGACTGCATGGATGTGTAAGTGATCTTCGTATGATGTAAGGATTGACTGTGTGGAAGTGTAAGTGATATGATGATGTAAGGATTGACTGCATGGAGATGTAAGTGATCTTCTGATGATGTAAGGATTGACTGCATGGAGGTGTAAGTGATCTGATGATGATGTAAGGATTGACTGCATGGAGGTGTAAGTGATCTTTTGATGATGTAAGGATTGACTGCATGGTGGTGTAAGTGATCTTCTGATGATGTAAGGATTGACTGCATGGAGGTGTAAATGATCTGATGATGATGTAAGGATTGACTGCATAAAGGTGTAAGTGATCTTCTGATGATGTAAGGATTGACTACATGGAGGTGTAAGTGATCTTTTTATGATGTAAGGACTGACTTCATGGATGTGCAAGTGATCTTCTGATGATGTAAGGATTGACTGCATGGAGGTGTAAGTGATCTGATGATGATGTAAGGCTTGACTGCATGGAGGTGTAAGTGATCTTCTGATGATGTAAGGATTGACTGCATGGTGGTGTAAGTGATCTTCTGATGATGTAAGGATTGACTGCATGGATGTGTAAATGATCTTCTGATGATGTAAGGATTGACTGCATAAAGGTGTAAGTGATCTTCTGATGATGTAAGGATTGACTACATGGAGGTGTAAGTGATCTTTTTATGATGTAAGGACTGACTGCATGGAGGTGCAAGTGATCTTCTTATGATGCAAGGACTGACTGCATGGAGGTGTAAGTGATCTTCTGATGATGTAAGGATTGACTGCATGGAGGTGTAAGTGATCTTCTGATTATGTAAGGACTGACTGCATGGAGGTGTAAGTGATCTTCTTATGATGTAAGGATTGACTGCATGGAGGTGTAAGTGATCTTCTGATGATGTAAGGATTGACTACATGGAGGTGGTAAGTGATCTGATGATGTAAGCATTGACTGCATGGGGGTGTAAGTGATCTTCTGATGATGTAAGGACTGACTGCATGAAGGTGTAAGTAATCTGATGATGTAAGGACTGCCTGCATGGAGGTGTAAGTGATATTCTGATGATGTAAGGATTGACTGTGCGGAGGTGTAAGTGATCTGATGATGACCTAAGGATTGACTGCATGGAGGTGTAAGTGATATGATGATGTAAGGATTGACTGCATGGAGGTGTAAGTGATCTTCTGATGATGTAAGGATTGACTGCATGGATATGTAAGTGATCTTCTTATGATGTAAGGATTGACTGCGTGGAGGTGTAAGTGATCTGATGATGTAAGGATTGACTGCATGGATATGTAAGTGATCTTCTTATGATGTAAGGATTGACTGCGTGGAGGTTTAAGTGATCTGATGATGTAAGGATTGTCTGCATGGAGATGTAAGTGATCTTCTGATGATGTAAGGATTGACTGCATGGAGGTGTAAGTGATCTGATGATGATGTAAGCATTGACTGCATGGAGGTATAAGTGATCTTCTGATGATGTAAGGACTGACTGCATGAAGGTGTAAGTAATCTGATGATGTAAGGACTGCCTGCATGGAGGTGTAAGTGATATTCTGATGATGTAAGGATTGACTGTGCGGAGGTGTAAGTGATCTGATGATGACCTAAGGATTGACTGCATGGAGGTGTAAGTGATATGATGATGTAAGGATTGACTGCATGGAGGTGTAAGTGATCTTCTGATGATGTAAGGATTGACTGCATGGATATGTAAGTGATCTTCTTATGATGTAAGGATTGACTGCGTGGAGGTGTAAGTGATCTGATGATGTAAGGATTGACTGCATGGAGATGTAAGTGAGCTTCTGATGATGTAAGGATTGTCTGCATGGATATGTAAGTGATCTTCTTATGATGTAAGGATTGACTGCGTGGAGGTGTAAGTGATCTGATGATGTAAGGATTGTCTGCATGGAGATGTAAGTGATCTTCTGATGATGTAAGGATTGACTGCATGGAGGTGTAAGTGATCTGATGATGATGTAAGGATTGACTGCATGGAGGTGTAAGTGATCTTCTTATGATGTAAGGATTGACTGCATGGAGGTGTAAGTGATCTTCTGATGATGTAAGGATTGACTGCATGGAGGTGTGATCTTCTGATATTGTAAGGACTGACTGCATGGAGGTGTAAGTGATCTTCTGATGATTTAAATATTTTAATTTAGCCTGTCATATTGTCTACACCTGTTATCAAATATAAATACAGACGATGATGATTCATATTACCAGCTATTACATCTTTGTTCACCTTTCTTCTAATGCCTTATGCATGCATAACTTGTTTCTTTTCTGTTTTTTTTTTTTTTGTAGTTTTCTCATTTAATTATATTTTGCACATTAATAATTAACTCATGCTGTCAATACCCATTTCTGACTATTCTTTTTAAATTACTTTTTTATTGCATATTTAGTCCTGCTTGTCATCAGTGCTGCATTTACTGTGATTGTGCAGTTATTTATTTTTAGCTGGTAGAAGGTCTGGAGAACACAGAACAACCTTATGTGGTTTAATGAGTTGAACTATGTGATCAGGGTGGAAGTATAAATTTCTGACTTGGGAAGTGATAATCTTAAAAAAGAGAGATATGAAGATGAAGAATGCAATGGGGAATGAGCCTGTCAGGATGGAGCCAAAGTAAGCATAGTAAACTTTATATCAGGTCCTGACTGACATAATTTTCCTTACTTACAAAACTGATCCAAAGGGGCTGCACCTTATATTGTTGAGTAAGTCTGTTGGAAAACTGGTTCATGGGTAAGTAGTAGGCTAGCTGCTTTTGTAGGCCATTTTAAGTCTAGCCATGTCCATCAAAGATGAGAATCAGGCTTTGTACCTTGGTTCTGTAAGGTAAAGACGTAACCATTATGCTAACCATCAACCACTGCAGACACTGAGGAGGCAAACCTCCACTGGGACAGGTGCTTATGACAGGTGATCCAATATCAGGTGTCAGTGATACACTTGTGTGGGACTGATTGCTCTATGTAGTACACAGCGTAAACAGTTTTAAGAATACTAATGACTAGCTTCAGAAATATGCTTGATATATGATATGTGTTCCTTCTAGGAAGACAGTCTGAAAAAAAAAACAAGTTTTATTATATATTGAAAATTCGGACAAATTACTCAGTTTGAATGCTGACAGCATTCTAACCAATGTATCCTCTCTGCATGCTTCTGTACTCTTATGCATACCTCTCAGCAGTCCAGATTTTTTCAGAATGTCCCAATTTTTGCCTCATATTTTTTGTCTGTTTCTCATAAAATATCTGTGGTTTTCTGGCCAATCACAGAGGATTGAAGTCACTAAATAATGACATACATTTTAGTTTCACACTTGTTTCACACTTCATATCCTTCAGAAAATGCATCATAACACAAATCCAAATATTACAGCAACCTTTCGATGTTTATAAGAGCAATATTTAAAATCCCCCCCCCCCCCCCATTATTTTAGGCTTTATCCACATTTCTTGCACTAAGAGGTTGGCAGGTATGTTCTTGTGCTTTTGAAATGACTGCATCACTCCTTTTATTGGATAACATCTCAGACTAAGCAAGAAAATGGTCCAGCTTGACCAGAGGCCTACCGAGGTTAACAAAGTACAAATAAATAAATGAAATATGTTAAGTAGCAGCAAGCCTAGTGCATTATTTAAGATTTGAGTACACTAGAGAAGAGTGCATTACTGGCAGCCTTGAGAGCTTACGTATTCTGAATTGTATCAATATTAGTGAAAGCTGTCCTAACTAGATGCTGCATCCTGTGTCCTGTGAGATGAAATCTTAAGTTTAAAAAGGTAAATAGTGATGTTTACTTTTACTATTGTTTTATAAACCCTGAGAACACAGCTGCCTAGGCAGAAATGTTCACAGAAACCCTATACAAGCATGTTAATAGCTGCATAGAGGCAGCTATACCCACCAGGAAGTACAGAATTAACTCAAAAAGCAAACCACCCTGGTGGAATCACAGAATCAATCGGCTGTATAAAAGAAGGAAGAAAATCATGGCAAAAATTAGGAGGTGCAACACTCAGCAGGATAAAAGCACTCTCACTAAACAAACAACTCAGAGGGCAAATAAAGTCTAACAAAGCCAAATTTGAGGTAAAATTAGCCTCCTAGGCCAAGGACAACCACAAGGCACTTTTTAGCTTCGTCACAACCTCAAAGGCAATACTCAATTTCGTGCAGAGCTCATTGTAAATGGAGCCACCTATATTGAGCCAGAAGATAAAGCCAACCTACTGGCTGACAAATTCAACTCCAACTTTACCCCTCTGTCCCCCTCAACCTTCCCTCAGGAAATACTATCAAATATAATTCACCCTGCTATCTCAAGGGAACAGGTCCTTAATGCTCTTTCTAAGGCCAAGAACACTGCATCAATGGGCCTAGACAATATCACAGGATGCCTTCTAAATAGCATGTAACATGACCTATCAAGACCTCTGAAATTGCTATTTAACTGTAGCCTCCAAATAGGTTTCATGCCTCATGAGTGGAGAACAGCAAAAGTCATACCCTGGAAACTACAGACCCATAAGTCTCATTAGTCTCATATATAAAGCCATGGAAAGTATTATCATGGAAATGATCAATAATGATACAGTAAACCTCCAGACACTGTACCCAACCCAGTTTGGTTTCATCAAGGGTAGATCATGCCTATTCCACCTGTTGGACTTCTTTGAAAAGTTCACCAAAGCAAAGGATGAGGGCAAAATGGTTCAAACTGCATACCCTGACCTGGCCAAGTCATTTGACACAAATTGGGCATTATTGACAAACTCAAGAGGTTAGGCACAAACCCTTATGTTACCCGGTGGATAGTCAACTGGCACCCAGACAGGACTCAGGAAGTTAGAATTGGGGGTCCACCTCTACAAAGAGGCCAGTCACAAGTGAAGTCCCTCAGGGATCTGTCCTGGGATCGCTTCTTTTTGGTATTTAATTCGCTGAAAACAAGGCCAATGTCAATGGTCTCTGACTGACTAAATTTGCAGATGATTGCAAATTAGGAGCTGTCACTGAATTGCCCACTGGCACAAATGTTCTCTAGGAAGGGTTGACACAGACATACAACTGCTGTCAGAGCCATGGACTAAAACAAAATGCCAAGAAATGCATAATAGTATCCTTTGGAAAGTCATCCACCCCTGGCAACTATCATATTGACAACAAACCCCTTAGAGCTGACCCAGTAGTCAGGGACTTAGGGACAGACATCAACAGTAATCTAGCTTTTTACCATCACATGTCTACAGTAGTGAGTGAATCATTCTATGTTCTGCAATATATAAACAAAGGTATGACATCTAGGTCCAAGGAAGTCATTGTTCTACTGTATTCAGCAATCATCAGACCTATCACTGAGTACAGTGCCTCCTTTGGTGTGTACATAACTAGGCATATCCAACAACTGGAATGTCCACAGAGGTTACTCACTAAATGAATACAGGGCGTAAGTAACATGTCCTATGTTGACTGTCTCAAGACTCTATGCCTGTATTCTGTCTCCTACAGGCTTTTGAGGGCAGATCTATGACTGGCATACAGTGCATTGTCAGACCCCAGTCTGATGAACCTCCTGCATATCTGCAAAAGAAACAGCACCACAATTAAACATTCTAAAGACTTAGAGCTTGCCTGTGATATAAATAGGACCTGCTGGAGAGACAGGTATGTATCCCAGAGACTACCCCATCTCTGGAACATGCTCCCCATCCATGCGAATGCAGAGTTCCTCCCTAAACCAATTCAAGTGTAACTTGGACAATTGCATGGGGAACAGGAAATTCATCCCTGATTTGGCATCTATGTCTCTGATGGACACAGGCAGCCTGTAAGTGGTTCATCTCCCTGGCCCCTGCTTGTAAATATTTCATTTCCCAAGCCCTTTCTTGCACTAAGGGTACCAGAACTTGTCAGAGATTTGGGGTTCATGGCTAGGCTTCAAAAGGCCCTTGTGGTCATTAGCCTATGAACCTATTTTCTTCTATTATGAAAGATTGCATCACAGTCTCTTGTTTCTCATTTTCTGACTCATAATACTTTAAAAGCTGCCCATTACATGTAAGAATAGCTCACAATAACTGATTTCTGCAGAGAAGGCAAGCCTTATAACCCCCAGTAACCCCTAGCTTACACAAACTAATTCACACAGTTTTGGAGAAAGTAGAAATTCCTCATAGCAGCACACAATGGTATTGCGCAATCACTTGTTTTTCTCTGGCACATGAGTACACATGACTTATGACATCTTGGGCCTCAGGTACATATAAGTAAGCCTTTTTATATAACTGATGTACCATCATTTATTGATTTACAAATAATGGAGACTAATCAGTTATTTATAGTTGGTGTACAATAATTATGTGATAAAATTTGTCTAACAATGCGCTTAAAAACGAGTGAATTGTGATTTTTTTTTTGCACCACACATTACGAAAGACTATGAAGTTCATTTTCATTTTTCCAACCAGTTTTGACTAATTAAAGTCATCAATAATCATTAACATCTGTGATGTCACTGTAGCCCTGTGTTTCAAAGAGGTGTGTGAAAAACCCAAACAACATTTACTAGACCTGGGTTTGAATCCTGCATCTTCTACTTGTGTGTTGAATAAATACCACCATTTCATAAGAAAGCAGTCACATCTACAATATCTTGTTTGGTAAAACTATTACAGGAAAAAGTAAGTGCATGTTTCTCAGCACTACAGTGTTAGGAAATGTATTTCACATATTACAGTAAAGAGCCAAGATGAGGTGCTAGTCATAAGCATATTACTTACTGCCAACAGCCATCTGCAATGTACAAGCAGAAACATTTCATCATCCTTATGACGAGGTGCTCAAGGATACAACGTAGTAAATCACTGACTGAGATGCCAATTTAGTCTTAACGTGCTGGTTCCTTGGCAGCTTTAACTCAGGAAAGTAATCAAAACATAGATAGTCAGGAGAGCAAAAACTGGGCTTGCGTGTCCTCATTTGTAAGGATCTGTTACTAAAAAGCAAACCTGAGTCATATGAGCAAAGGGAGTCCTAAAAATGAAGCACTACATTCATTCATTCATTCATTCATTCATTCATTCTGTTTTCTTCAAAAGCTGGATGGCAAGAAGGCACTCTGCAGCTTTGTAGAAACTGATTCTTAACTAGACTATGATAGACTGTTTTGTTTTTTATGCTTAAAATCACTAAAGAAGATGTAAAGCTTTCAGTAAACATTAGAATATGGGATGATACAGTAATCATATGGTTCAAGGAGACAGGTGAGAAAGAGTTTCACACAACAAGAAACAAGATAATTAGGGTTTGGATCACACAGCAGTGACTTACACCCTGTATAAAAGGAGTCGGACACTTACTACCACCACTGTACATAGGGGCCCATGGTCAATCAAGATAGCAAAGGACAAAGTCATCTGTAAGCTTCCCATTATTGTGCTGAGTAACCAGGAAGAACTGAGTGCACACACACACACACACACACACAAGCACACACACACACACACACACACACACACACTCATCAATATGCTGCATTATACAAATGGAAACAATTAATCAACATTGTGGCAACATGCTCAAATACATGAGGTATTGAAGCCAGGGGATGAGGTGCCAAATAAATCTTGGGATGCTGGCTATTTAATAATACTGAGCCAGAAAAGATTTTAACTTATTAAAACAGAGTGGGCATAGCTAGAGTGCAGCAGTCCAACAGACAAATGTCATTCCTAAGCATTGTACATATTGTGCCCTATAAGGCACAGTTTGTTGAAGAGAAAGCCTAATAGATCTGAGATGAAGGAATCTAAAATGAGAAGCACTGATTACATTCCAGTTTCTTGAAAAAAAAAACTAGATGGTGGTCCTACATGCCATATGCAGACAAACTTGACCAACAGAAGGGTAAACAATTTTACCACAGAGAAAATCAAGTCTTTTTAAGGCCTATATACTTCTTTGATTCTTTCCCAATCAGCCAGACCATAGTTAACAGCAAAATACATTTACTTAATACAGAAAAGTCTCCTTGCAACAAACTGCTCATGAAATATAAAAAATCAAACAAATTAAATGTTTAGATGCACAAGCAGAACAAAAAAATCCACCCAAATTACATAAATGCACAAAAAATAACACCTGTTGCAGGATTCAGAATCATGTCTAGCACAAACATAATATTCCCTTTGTCGGTAAAGCTTGTAGTTCAGAATGGCCCAATGTTAAATATCTTATAACTAGGTAGAAATTCACAGGCTGTACTGCTGCTAATTAAAAAATCCACTTGCGAAAATCACAGGACCTGAAAAGAAAGAGGAAATATTGTACTTGCAACTAGGATTGATGTGAGTAAAATAGATAAGCATGTGGCAAGTATGCATCTAAGCTTGTGTATATGCTCTGTTTCATAACCCAAAGGGAAATCCATCAAGCCATGTTAAAGGGCAATATCTAAATATGTTCTTTGATCATAACAAGAGGTGGAAATGGCTGCAGAGACCAGCAGGAAAAAGAGGATCAACAAGCACCTTGGAAAATGTAGAAGGGAAACAAGAAAGGTAAAAATGGGATTTGCTAGGAGGAGGAAGAGGATTTTCTTTTCATTTTTGGGGGGGACCGGTGTCACTTTTTTTTGAGAAGAAAAGATATGGAAGGATAGGATATATGAAAAAGACAAGCAATGATAGAGGTGAGGTCTACTAAAACAAGATACAAGTACACATAATACTTAAATGAACTGTCAGGGAAGGTGCTGGCACATACAGAGATGGGGCCATAGTGTAATTACAGAAATACAGACAAATGAAGGGCACCGGTGATAAGGAGGAATGGACTACAGAGGAGGGTGGTGACTGTGATGGGGATGGGCTAGATATGACCTTCTGTATGACATTACCTGTGCAATACCCAGGGAAAGGTCAGTGTGCATCATGTCCACCCTTCCCACTGGGCTGCGCCTGAGGTGGTGACAACAGGGGCAGGCAGCTTAATGACTCTGATAGCTGCAAGATGAATTTTTCAAGAGCCAGTGTTGGCTTCCAGCAGATGGCCTATTAATTTCCCCACCACCTGCAGATGATGTACCATGAAAGCCTGGCACTACTACCAGAGGGAATAATGGTGCTCCTTTCCAATGAGTAATCTCCAGAGGCCACAAGGGATGCTTCCTGTCTGCCACCTACTACACCAAATGGGAAGGCAGTCTTGCCTGATTCCAGGCAGAGTGGATGCAGAAAAAGCCTGATAATAGTGAGGGGCTGGAGACCTTAGGCACACCACTGTCACAGCCATGGCAGATACTGTAGAAAATGCCAACATAATTGGAGAAAAAAAAATAAAACAAAGTTCAGTGACAAAGGGTTAGACTTGAAGGGTAGAGGGGAAAAAATCGCTATCACATAAACATATGGCAAATACACCTATGAAATCAAATAGGAATATAAGGTGCAAGTGAAAAATATTATATAACATAATGCTGCAAGTTACTGTCTACATTAATAATACTATGGCCCTGTTCTCTGATGTATTATCAGCATACCTCTCAACCTCATAATGCAAGAAATCTGGACAAAGCCTAAAATAACAGGGGGACAGAGGTCCAAAAATAGGGACAGAGTTTAAATATTGCTCATAGAAAGTTAGAAAGCTGTTAAAATAGCAGGATTTGTGTTCACATATGTTTTCTGATGGATATGAAGTCTGAAACTCCAATATTAAATTATTTAGTGACTTCAATCCTTCATGATTTGCCAGAAAATTACAGATTCTATGACAGACAGACCAAATATTTGAGACAAAAATCTGGACATTCTACAAAAACTCTGGACAGTTCAGAGGTATGACTATCAGGACAGCAGTGATATAACTAGTATTCCCTGGTGCGTGTGTGTGTGTGTGTGTGTGTGTGTGTGTGTGTGTGTGTGTGTGTGTGTGTGTGTGTGTGTGTGTGTGTGTTTGTGTGTACATGCAGCTATCTTGTGGGACATGTGGGCAGACACTGCATTGCACATAAAAGGCATGTCCTCTGTGTGGTGTACTGGGCATCATCTATCATAGTGCTGCTGCAGGTAGTCCTAGCTCACACTGCAGTTATGCCAGGCTGTACATTTCATTTGTCATGTGTCCTGCTTAAGCATGTGTGAAGACCATTGCTACCAGCACAATTCTTATTACTTATTTAATATCATACTCAGTCTTAATAAGACATTGTATACTTAGCATGTAGTATGACAAATGTTACTCACAGGTTCCTGAAGTACATATCCATGTAACATATCCATAATTAAAGGTATATAATAGATAATCCAGTGACATCTATATTACTAAGCAGTGACACATATACAAGGGCACACTGTGGCACTGTACAGCTATATTACTGAGCAGTGACACATATACAAGGGCACACTGTGACACTGTGCAGCTATATTACTAAGCAGTGACACATATACAAGAGCACACTGTGACACTGTGCAGCTATATTACTAAGCAGTGACACATATACAAGGGCACACTGTGGCACTGTACAGCTATATTACTGAGCAGTGACACATATACAAGGGCACACTGTGACACTGTGCAGCTATATTACTAAGCAGTGACACATATACAAGGGCACACTGTGACACTGTGCAGCTATATTACTAAGCAGTGACACATATACAAGGGCACACTGTGGCACTGTGCAGCTATATTACTGAGCAGTGACACATATGCAAGGGCACACTGTGGCACTGTGCAGCTATATTAACAACTGTATAGTGAATATACTCAAAATTACTGAATTAAAATGCAATATGCATCCCTTTGCCAGAGAAGTCTCCCCATTGTTGTTTGATACAGAAGGCTGCTCTGCACAATAGTTTCCTGAGCTATAGAAAGGGAGTATAAAGGAGTCATAATGTACATGCTAAAAAACATTACACAGATAAACTATAAAAAAATTTAAAGAACACTCTAGTGGTCTAAGTATTTACAATACATCGTAGGTTCCCTTACCCTGGACCTCTTCTTACCACTGACTAAGAAGATCAGGATGGCACCTTCTCAGGTTGCTAAAGTGGTACCTGCGCTCCTAACTAGAGCAGAGTACAGCAGGTGCATTAGACATCACCCCGGGAATACTGTGCCAGGCAACTACTATATACTGAGGACCTTCTTAAGAGTCACCAGCCAACCAATCATGCTAGTCTATGCAGTAAATACAAGAAGATTTTGCTTTCTTTTGCTTCAACACTGGGGAGCTCTGCCACACTCAGTGCCTTAGAAGCCATATCCATTCAGCAGGGTGCACTATAGTGAACTAAGGTACCCTACCCCTCCCCCTGGTCATGCCTGGTATTTTTTTCAGCACATGAAATGTAACCTAGGACAAGTTGTTAGACTGACCACTGACACTGCTGCTGTTGCCTAGGTACAGACTGTAGACATGGCATGTTGTATGTGGCATGGTGGTGTTGGGGTTCTGAATACTGGCATAAAAGGTGTATAGTAGGTATGTGCTGCCTAACTTTGATAACAGTTGTGCTCTTTAGCACCTCCATCAGATACAAAAGTAAACTCCTTTTCATCAGGTCATTCACCTGTGGACACATGCCCAAAGAGCTTCGTGGGGGCACATACTTCAGAGATCCTCTTAGCATGGCTTGGCTGATAAGTAAAAACAGACATTCAAGAACATTCATCATTTACTGCCAGATTAGCGTAAGTGGCATGTTGGAGGGATCAAATTTACATGTTATAAACCCCTACTTTTGCCACTAACTTCATCACATCACACTATAGAATATTGCTGCCCAGCAATGGTCTAAGCTAGTGAAAGTATGGAAATATGTGAGTTTACTACAGCCTGCTTATTATAAAGTAAAATGTGTACTCCAGAGTTTGGGATTATTTGAGACTGGCCCATAAAATGTTTGCTTTTACACTGCATTGAGAATGTGTTAATCATGAGTGTTTGTTTATTCTCTAGCTTAGTAGTACAGTCATGCAGATGTGTGAGGGGTTTGTATTCTTCAGTGAACTGGTTTTGCATGGTAAAATACATGCTTCTGTGCAGTAGGTCAATACACCGACCTGTATATCATATTACCATTCTGTGTGCTTGCACAATTCAGCCACTGCTGTGTTACAAATACAGATGTCTGACATATCTATCGCTATTTGATGTCATATGCATGTTCCAAACCCTTCCTATAGTGGAATCAGTATGCTAACTCTTCTTATAGTAGAGTCTGTATGCTAACTTCTCTTGTACTTGGTAGTCTAAGTACGCTAAGGTTTGTGAGGGACAGACACACGACCTTAGTCCAACCCCCATCAACAGAAAGAGAGAAGGCACATGACTTTTGTCTGAACTGATCTACTGATGGGCAGGCACATGACCTTAGTCTCACCCAATCCACCGCGTGAGCAGGCACATGACCTTTACAGTCATTAGTTTTTACACCACATTTCTAGATTTTTAACATAGTCACCTCAGCAGCCTATCTCATGTAGTAGTACAAACTCTAGCTCAGGGAGTGAATTGGTATTCATTGGGTGAAAGTACCTCTGGGGAATGGCTTGATTAATAATAATAGTGTCATAGTTCTGGAAGTGGAGGAGGAAGAGGAGCATAAATGCCATACAGAGATGTGGGACATAGTATTTATTGAAATGTCAGTTGAGTTGTACACAATACTCCATAAAACAATATAGCAAAAGCTCATTTCAGCCAGCTTCCAAACAGTGAGACATCTCAAGCTCAGAAGGCCGTGTTACTGATGCTCCTGAAAGTGTTTATTGATGTGGTCAGGGCAGAACAGGCTGATGTGTCAGCTTTCTTTTCTAGAGGAGATAATGATTCAGTCTGTTTTTTTTTTTTTTTTTTCCATTTTCACAGTAAAAAGGGCAGGATAGTCATCTTCATTTTGGGAAATGGCCCTGCCATCTTGTGTATCTGCCATTGTCCAACACAGTGTAGATACACAGGATATGTGTGTGTGTGTGTGTGTGTGTGTGTGTGTGTGTGTGTGTGTGTGTGTGTGTGTGTGTGTGTGTGTGTGTGTGTGTGTCTGTCTGCCCCAGCATTCTAAAGATCAGTCTGTGTCACAGAGTAAGAATGCTGACCATGGGGACTTTGGTAGATGTAATTTCGACAAAGTGGGATCGGCCTGGAGATAATTGGCCAGTGAGGGAGAATGATAAAGGATAATGTTTAAAAAACACAACCACGAAAATGCAGTTTCAGTTCCTATGTGCAAAAATAAGTGTTCTTAAAAATATTGACACATTAGACAGATGAGTAACTATCAGAATCACAGCTGCAGGCTCTGGCACTTAAAATCTAGGTACATTGTCTCAGTTTGGATTTGCTGGCAATGGTGAGGAAAGTGTCTGTCACTGTTGACACTAGAGAGTTAGGAACCTGCCACTGCACTGCCCGGGACAGGTAACAATTACAACAGAAAATGATGATATCCAAACTGTCTTTGACTGAGAGTGACAACATAAGAAAGCTGGAAACTACTACTGTCCTGCACTCGGAGGAATGACATCGAGAAGGGTTCTCCTGTTGTCCTGGAATGGCATTGTTGACACTGTTTAACTGAATAACTGCACTGTCGAGGACTGGGAGTGCAGACAGTGGCGACATTGATACCTACACTGACATTTTTATATGTACATTTGAGATAAGGTTATGTGGCAACTGTGGACAAAAAAAATAGTGAAAAGGGAAAATCTAATTTTATTTGAAATTTCCCTTTGTAATGAATTTATTTTTCATTCATTTCCCAAATTTTCCATAGTAGTGCTTTAGTTAATTACTAGTATCACAAAACTGGAACTAGCGTCACACGATGTAAATACTTGCGCTGTAAGCTGGTTGCCACAGTATCATAGTATACTGAATGTGGAAGCTAAAAATTTGGGTTTCAGTCTTCTTAGCAAATTATATATGTGAAAACAAAAAGGTACAACTCACATGGCGTTTAGGGAAAGTAACAAATGCATGCTGTATTTCATATCTAAAGAATGCCTGAAAAGAGGTACACAATACTATAAATTACAGTTTAATCATAAATCCATATTATTTAGATACGTGTTACAGTTAATCCCATTTGTGTTAGCACTGCTTCATATACCATAAAGCATAAAATAACTCCACCCCAACACACCCACAGACACACCCTCACATTCACAGAGAGATGGTGTGTGTGAGAGAGAGAGAGAGAGAGAGAGAGAGGGATGCACACACAAACATACTTCCCCGCTTGGCTTTATAAAAAAGTATTGCGTGCTGTCTTCTAAAGGCACTATTTGTTTAATATTTCTACAGTGTTGTTTCCAGATATCTTTATTTTACCATCATAAGGCTTATCATCAGGAACAAGCCTTACACCTGGGATGCCTTGCAGTCAGGTTACTGAAATCTAAAAAGGGATCATATCTGTACAGTCCATAAGGTTTCCTGAAAGACTGCAAACCTAGTTACTCAAATGGGCATTAATCTGCTTTCCAGCTTCAATATAATCCAAACTGCCTTTACATGGACCAGATTACTGTCAGATTGAAAATGAAGGTTAAGGGTTCTGTCATTAGCTTTCTTGTTTTATATTTCATCAAAAGAGATTTCTGCAAAACGATTGCCAGTGATATGATTAGCAAAGCTCTACTGAATGCAACTGTAATGATTGTTTCTCTAGAAAGACACAGAGGGGGAAGACAATGCACAGTTGTTTTAAAGGCAAGGATGAAAGGGCATGTGTGTCACCTTTGTAAAAGGTACAACACATTATGTAGCTGTATATTAATAGGGTTATCTTTAGAATTATGATAAGGATAAATTACCTGCTTAGTCAAACAATTGTTCTTCTTTCAGCTTTTCTCAGTTAGGGATTGCCACAGCAGAACTCCGGTCCACTAATGATTGGCAGTAGATCTTTTTTACGGTGCCAAGGTGCCAGCCCAATGCCCAACCTTCAACAAAAGCACGCCCATTCACACATGTCTTTCGAACGCCACTCAACCACAGGGAGGAAATGCAGACTCCACACAGAAGGCACTCCAGCCGAGAATCAAACGGGAGAACCTCTTGCTGTGAGGCGACAACGCTACCGCTGCACCACCGTGGCTTGCTTAGTCATAGAATATTCATGCAAAATCTATAAAAAATCAAACCTCATGTTACAAGATGGAGTCTATTCAGCATTTATCCCTTTATTGTTGTATTAATCTGGTTGTAGTTCCGGCTTAAAACTACAGTTACAAATCTCTTCTCTTCTTTCAGTTCTGCCCTGCAGATGAAATTATCATCACTTCAATTTGTTTTTGTTTACAGAATATACTCGATCAGTGCTGTTCAAACAAGATACAAAATAAGATGGATTTTGCTAAATTTAAATTCTGAATGCAATAAGAGAGCTGATCCACAGCAGGTCTGAGCTGGTAAATATTTTAAGCTGCACCAGACAGCTGGAATGTTGACATTTAGAAACATAAGACAAGAAAGCTCATGACGGAAACCTTAACCTTCATTTTCAGTCTGATAGTAATCTGTTCCATGTAGATTGCATTGTTGGTCAGGTGGGAAGCACATATTTATAGCTCCTTGGGACACCCTGCTATTTTCATAGTGCAGTTGTACAATATGTACTATATGTATAAGCTGATTTAGGTATATATGGCACAGAAGCATACATCAGTTTCAGAGATGGTACATTAAATTTATCTCGGTATCAATCCAATGAAAGCTTAACACCTGCATTCTCTTCAAATGCTTAGGCTAGTATAATTTCCATTTTACCAGGCAGGCATAGCCATACCCCACCTTGTACTGTTATGTACTGCTGCATCATTCCCCTTATATCATCAGCTGACATGACAGATTTATTATACTCTCATATAGGTGCCAATGATAAGAAGACATTATTTATTTATTCATTTGTTTATTTATTTATTTATTGACATTTGATTACTGGGAAAGTCCGAATGGGTAGAAGACCATTTTCAGTGGAGGCCCAGGAAGAAAAGCTCCAAATTATTACAAAACATTTTAAGAACAATACTTTCATAATCCTCAAAAATAAAACAAAAACATCTGCAGTTTAAATAATTATAAGAAATTAGACACAATATAAAAACATTGGTTAAAATCTATACATGGTATATCACAATTATTTAATATTTAGAGAAATTTTTAACAGTTTGTATAGAAGCTAAAGGTAAGTTAGTCTAATACAAATAGGAATTGCAATATGAAGTGAGGGAAAAATATTATGGTACATCTAGAGAGAAAATCAGAGAAGAGAATTAGATAGCAGGAAGTAAGTGAAGAAGGGAGAGTAGGGATGTATAAGGTATGAAAAGGTACTTGTTTGCATTTAGGGATATAGTTTATCCTGGTTTTGAGCAAGTATAGAGTCATTTTAGCTAGGAAGTCTTTCAGAGTGGTTTTGAAAGACGGGAGGCAGTGTATAGTCCTGATGGATGCATGTAAAGAGTTCCAGGCCTTAGCAACCTTGTACAAGTACAGCCAATGCCCAGCAGATTTGCTAGGTTTGCTGACAGACAGGAGTTTTTGGCCACTGGATCACAATGACCAAATGGGAACATAGTTGCATAGAATGTTTTTTACTGCTGGACAGACAGATGGATGCTGGAAATTTGTATAGGTGTCAAGAAGTTGTCTATATATTAGTTGAGTATTTATTGCATTATGTGGTAGAAGATTCCACTGGTGATAACCTGTCCATTTTATGGCTTAATCTCACTTAAGATCTAGAACAATATTGCTCAAATGATGAGAGTCACCTACCTACTGAGGCTAAGCACTATGGGCCAAGCAAGTCTGAGAATGTATAAAGTAAAACAGTAACTATTCATCTGCCTCTAGGCGAAAAATGCTAACTGCTGAAGTACAATAGTCAATAACTGTGCATTCGACTGTCAGATTTTGATTACTTCATATGGCACAGAAGCAGGGGTGTAGCCAGAAATCTTCCTTTTCTACTCAGACCTAATGTTGCTGCCCCACCCACCCATCATTTTAAAAATGTACTCAACTTTCAAAATGCTTCCCTCAGATCTGCAGGAAAGGGAAGTGTAATTTTCAGCTGTTACTATTTATACTTAAATATTTGTAGACATGATTTTTTTTTACATAAGCATCCTCTGTATACCTTTATACTGTAAACATTTGTTTACACAGTTCTAAACATTCAGTGTTTTTTAAGTGTTGAAGTTCTCAAGAGATGTTCAGAAAAAATTTACTAATTTGAGAACACTGAGTATGCCTAGCTACACCCGTGCACAGAAGTATACTCGTGTATGGTCGTGTAAGTGTGAGTGTGTGTGTGTGTGTATGTGTGTGTGTGTGTGTGTGTGTGTGTGTGTGTGTGTGTGTGTGTGTGTGTGTGTGTGTGGGTGTGGGTGCATGTGTGTTCTATGTTTATGTGTGTGTGTACATATATTTTCAGAAACTATTTCCCAAATATGAAAAACTCAAAAAAAAAACAAAAAAAAAAAACACCAAAACCTCTTTCTTCTGACAAACAAATGCCCCAAATCTCACAACACCTAAACCTACAAAAGCCAGCCATACCTCACATTGTAGTGATCACCAAAGAAAATTAAATACTTTCCTTTGCAATCCATGATACAAATACACACACAAAAAAACATTAAAAAATAACACTGCTTTGAAACACTCTTTGTCTGAATGCTGGTACTGTCAGGAAAAGTTTTTTTTTTTTTTTTTTTTGAAGATAATGTTTAGGGTGGGGGTTTAAGGGCAGGAGTAAGGTTAAGGTTAGTGCACATGAATAAGGGTGAGCATGGGGTCTTCACAGTGTGCATCCCTATCCCTCTTAAGGACTCAAGCTTCCTCAGCTGCTCTGTCGTCGCTGTCCAGGTTTGTGTGTTGTACAGAAGCACTAGTAATGCCACTATTTTGCTCAACTCACTTTTAAGACTCACTCGCATTATTCTGTCCCACACTACCTCTGACACTGAGCTACACCTCCACGATACCTGAAGCTAGCAATTTGTTCCACTATTTCCCCTTTCATCTCAGTTTTTAGCTTCTTCTGATTCCACTGTTTGCTACAACTATTACTTCTACAATTTTGTCTATACTCAGTTTCATGAGAACTTCCTTAAGTTTTGCATTGCCATCCCCTTCGATTTGCTGGAGTTCCATTTCAGAGTCTGCTTAAATTGCCACGTTGTCTCCATATAGGATCATTATTGAATTAATAAATAAAGATATATGTAACCTACCAACTCTACACATGGCAGTTTGGATTTGTCAAAAGCAGATGTTGCCTTCTTATCGTGTTTGACTTATTTGAGAAGACTTCTGTAGCAACAAATGAGGGCAAATCATTACAGCCTGCATATCTATATATCACAAATGCATTCAACATCATCCTATACTCAGGCATTATAGACAATCTATCCCAGATAATTGTTATAGCAAATAGCAAATTGCTTCACAAATATAACTCTGGAAATTACAGTGAGCTGCACTACCTCCCCCAAAAGACCTGTCACTAGTGGTGTACTCCAGGGTTCAGTACTTAGGCCACTTATCTCTGGCATTTACTTCTCAGAGGTCAAAGCTACTGTTAAGCATTTATGGCTGACCAAGTTAGCAAATGACAGTAAACTTGGTCCTATCATAAACTCCCCACAGGACACTAAGATCCTCCATGAGGCCCTTTCTCAAACCAATAGCTGCTGTCTAAAACTTAAAGCCAAGAAATGTATAACAGTATCCTTCAACAAGCAAGAAGTCCTTTATAACTATCACATTGACAACACACCCCTGAAAATTGATCCATTAGTTAGGAACCTGAGAATCTATGTAGGCAAGAAACACAGTCACAAACAAATTTCAGGTCCTTAGACCTTGTATTTTTGGTTCTGTTTGACTTACAAATATGCAGGAGATTCATAAGTGTGGTGTTTGCGGATACTTTGCAAGCCAGGCATAGATCATCCTTCAGCAATCTATAGGGGACTGAGTAGAGGGAAAGGGCTTTAAGGCACCCTGCATAAGGTAGGTTTGTTAAACCTTGCATTATTTTTGTAAGGAACCTCTGAGTTCACTCAAGTTGCTGCATATACTTGGTCAGGTACATACCGAAGGAAACATTGTACTCTATAATTAGTTTGATAAGGGCAGATTGTAGTGGGATAATGACCTCCTTGGACCTAGAAGCCAAACCCTTACTTATAACTTGCACAGCATAAAAGGATTGCCTCACCACTGTGGCCACATGGTGGTTGAAGGTAAGGCTACTGTCTACATGCGTACCCAGATCCCTGACCACTGGGTCAACTCTTAGGAATGTATTATCAACATGATAATTAGCTTGGATGGTTGACTTTCCAAAGGGTACAATTATGCATTTCCTAACACTGAGTTTAAGACCATGGCTTTGGCACAATTTGTTAGTCAGAGATAGGCCTTTTTGAAAACTGCTAGTGTCAGCAGGGGAGTCGATGCTAACCCATCCTCTCTTGCAATCATCTGCAAACCTTGTCAGCCATAAACCTTCAACATTTGCTTCTGTTTCAGATAAATAGATGCCAAAAAGAGTAGTACCAAGCCCCAGGGGACTCTATTAGTGACTGGCATCTTGGTGGAGGTGGTCACATCCATTTTAACCTCCTGGGTCCTATCAGTGAGACAGCTGGTTATCCAGCAGATGATTAAAGGGTTTATACCTAATCTAGTGAGCTTGCCTATAATGCCTGAGTGGGGTATTGTATCAAAAGCCTTCATCTAATACTTTGGTGACCCTCTCAAAAAAATCCACTAGATTTAATAGGCATGACCTTCCTTTAACAAAGCCAAACTGTGATGGGTCCAGTATTTACAGATTACCTATGTCCTTATTTATTGTGTCCATGATGATTTCCATGGCCTTATATATATGAGGCTGGTCAGACTTATGTGCCTGTAGTTATCTATCATTGAGCATAATTCCCCCTTTGGTAGGTACCTGCCCAAACATGAGACACAACTTGAATGTCTTCAATGCTTTCGTACTAAGAAAATTAAGGTCTTAAATCACAGAAACTGTGCAGACCACCTCAAAGTCTTGATCTTCTTTTCTGTGTCATACAGGCTAGTGAGGGGTGATGTCTGCCTTGTTTACAGAGTCTCAGTGGACCCTGCCCTGTCAGATCTACTGCACATTGAAATCCAGTGAGGGCATAAACACCCACTCAAGAGATCTCAGTCCCTTTGAAGCATAAATAGATCATGTTGGAGGGACAGAAATGTATCACAGGGGGTGGCACTTGTTTGGATTTGTCTTCTTCCTGACATAAAGTAAAGTAAAGTACTTCTCTTACACTATTCAAATGTAATCTGGATGAATGGGTGGGTAACAGCAACTTCACCCCTGGTGTAGAACCCTAGTTCTTCATGGATAGAGGCATCATGGATAGAGGCAACATGTAAATGTTCTGCTCGTCCATGGATTATTTATACTTAAAACATAAGGGCCAAAAGCATCATGGAAATGTGTGGCTAGGCTTCATATTTCAATAGCCTAGTAAGTACTTATGAACCTATTGATCTGTCCTCTCTGATCTGTTTGCTGATGTAACCCATCACCAGTACGAACAAGAGTGGGCTCAGAGCTGAACCCTGATGCACACCTACTCCAACAGGGAACACATTTTGAGTATCCCTCATCTCTAGAGCAAACTCCCACTACCTGTCAAGCAGAGTAGCACTCTTGCCACCTTCAAGGTAAACCTAGATAATTGGTTGGGTAGCCTCAAATTCTTTCCCGGGCTATCCTGATTTACATTCTTTGAAGCTTCTGGTAAGTTTTCTATAGGGTTTTCTGGCTAGGCTTGAAATGGTTTACGGACCAATTACCTATCACTTACCCATGAGCCTATGAACCTATATGCATCTTTTTCTCTACTACCTGTCTCACTGCAAACAAAGAAACATCAGGTTAGTTGTACTGCACCCTAAACTGAATCTTAACTGCTCATCTCCCATATTATGTTCTACTAGTCTGCATATTTGTTTATCAGTCACACTTTCCAGCACTTTAATGCAGTTTGACAGGAGTCTGATACCTCTGTACTGCCTTTAGTTGAGAGTATTAACCTTGTTCTTGTGCACTGGCATTTGCATGATTATTCTCCACTCATTTGGAGTACACTTTTCGCTCCATACTGAGTGGAGTTGCCTCAGGACCCTTTTCTTCCCAGATGCACATAGTAACTTGATCATAACTGCAGAGGCTTCTTTTAAGCCTACTACTTTCTCTGACTTCCTTTTCCTTAGTGCACTTAGCACTTCATCAAGTGCGGGCTCCACTTTCATTGTAAACTGTGCATCACTGTAGTATCTGTATATGGTTCACAGAAAGTCAGGCTAACAAACAGCTGATTGGGAGGGCTAAGGTGTGGTCTGGTCAGTCACATGCCCAACAGATTGTATGAGATAGCTGTACATTGGGGATTAATAATACTTTCCCTATTGTTCTGCTATATCAGGGTCAGTATAGATAAAGATGCAGAGATGCAAGGGGGTGGGGGGGGGGGGCACCAGTGGCTTAACCCCTGCAAAAACAGTGGTAAAATGAAATATTTTTTT